>NW_017265149.1:605999-634803 GCF_001638985.1 Phycomyces blakesleeanus NRRL 1555(-)
CCCAATCATCGTCATCAACATCATCACCTTCCTTATTATTATCATCATCACTATCACAGTCAACTGCAGCAGAAACACAACCACGAGAAGCAGTAGTAATATCCAAAAATCCCAGTACCAAAACCAAAACCAAAACCACAGGAAGTCTCGACCCTCATAACAGGGATATTTCCTCTTTCGAATTACCTGCAGCCCACCATAACCATCATAACAATCTTGGTACTAATGATACTAACAGCGACAAAAACAGCCAAGAAGTGCCTACCATGCCTGATCCGGCACCAGTTCCGTCTCCCAGCAAAACTACCAACCGGATTCTTCACTTCTTGGCCACTCACTCCCAAAGTACTCCTAGACAACAAAGCTCTTCTAATCATCATCATCAGTCGGCCTTATTGTCTCCCTCGGCCATTCCTGTTTCCACCAGTACTAGCACCAGTACAACTGCAGTCACAAAGACCAGCAACTCAAGCACTCCTCGCAAACCGTCTGCTCGTGCTCCACGCCCACACTCGATGATGCCCGAAAGCCAGGCACCGACCGGATCAATCCTGCAAGCAAAGTTCCTCTCTAGTATCCAACGTAACCCCCGTTCCGAAGGAATAACGACAACAGGAGCAACAACAGGAGCAACAACAGGATCAGGAACAGGAACAACGGCCCCTGCGCCAGGCGGAGTTAGTGTTAGTACACCCTTTAATGGAGCTTTCCCAAGACAACAGTTGCAACAGCAGTTACATCAACAAAATGGTCAGACCCAGACGTCATCTCGTGTCACCCCTCAACCGACCATCGGCACATCTCATCCTGTGCGTGGTACTCGTCGCAAGGCTCTGAGTTTGCTGGTCAACTCTGTCACAGACTACATTGGCCACGATGACAATACCAAACGTTCCAATAACACTAACAATCATACTAATGGTGCTAATGGAGTCAATGGTCTTCCTCAGGCTGGTAAACGCACCATGCCATTCGCTCGTCGCAACACTCGCCACCAGTCCCAAACCGCGGCTGGGGGGGCCAACGAACCAAAACCGGTGGAATCCAAGACTTTGGATCCAAAGACCCAGCAAGAAAGACTGGTCATGATGCCCTCGGTGTCCGAGCAATCCGTGACATCGTCTGCGCTTGAGAAAGAGAAGCACCGTAGTGCGGGCAAGAAGATCATGGACTGGTTCAAGAAGAAACCCCAGAGCAGCAAAGAGTCTGGGATTTTCGGAAACAACAACAGTAGTAGTCGATTGGGTGGGGCGGCTCATACGCCCAACGGTGCTAATGACCACCTGCACCCGTCCCATCCGGTGCGTGCTATGCATATCGGAAAGGCCTTGGGCTCGTACGCGGTTGATTTCAACGACTCCAAGCTGCGCACCCACCATGGTGCGGTCGACCAGGACGCGCTGACTTCGCGCCCGCCCCACGAAGTATTTGTCCAGGTCAAACAGGCATTAGGAAGTATGGGTATTGATGTGAAGCGCGATGGCGAGTACAAGCTAAAGTGCACCCGCCGCAAGCGCAAGGCCGCGCCTGTCTCGTTATCGCAGTCCTCGGCATCTGGCGCGATGATGTCGATGATGGCTGCTGACCAGCGTTCGCAGCAGAGCCGCCGCCAGAGTATGCTGCTGATGACCGAGGACCAAAAGAAACGCCGGATGAGTTCAGGCACTCCGTTGAGAATGCTGTTGCGCCGGACGAGTGGAGCCACGACAAATGTAAATGCACCAGCAGTCGTTAGTCAGGATAACAATAGTAGCAGTGAAGCAATTGTTGCTAGTGGTAATGGTAATGGTAATGCGGAGGACATCATCGTAACTGGATCCCAGGTGTCCGGAGTATCCGAGACAACCGAGACGGTGTACGGCGATCCGGTGGTGGATTCTGGAGAGGAAGTCCGGTTCAGTGTGGAGTTGTGCAAGATCAAGAACTTGCCTGGTTTGTACATTGTCGACATTCGTCGCATGAAGGGTAGTGTCTGGGCATACAAGTGTATCTATCATGCCTTGCTCGAGACCCTGGATTTGAGTGGCAAGGGTGGTTACATGTCGACCCATGCACCCCAGGAACCCAGTACGCCCTTATCTCCTCGTCCAACCGAAAACAGCGTGAATGGTACAAAGAAAGACACCGACAACCCAACCAATAGCAGTAGTAAACGTGTCAGCACTGTAAGCAGTGGAGCCAGCAGCAGTGTTCTTGAAGATGTCATCAAAGAAGAAGAAGTATAAAGGTTCAAAAACCAAAAAAAAAACACAAACAAAAACAGAAGAATAATAATATAATAATAACCAGCAACAACAACAAGAAGAAGAAGAAGAGAACAAAAAAAAAATACCCAACTTTTCTTTATATTTTTTTTTTGATTTTATTTTATTTTATTTTATTTTGCTTTTATACCTCTTTTAATACACACTGCCTTGCCTGGCTTAACCTTTACTTTACTTTACTTTACTTTATCTTACCTTACACTATTTATCTATCTATTATATATCTATCCACCTCTCTCTCTCTCTCTCTCTCTTTCCCTCTCTTTTTCTTTGTGTTTTGATTATTGACTTTTATAGTAATCAGACAACTTCTTTATGCTCTTCTTTTATATTACAAGACGCTTTAAAGACTATTGTGATTATCAATCCCTCTTATTATTATTATTATCATTATTATTTATTTATTTATTCTTAACAAAAAAAAAGCAAAAACAAAAACAACAAAATATCCACTATTTGATCTTTTCTTTTATTTTTTTACCCTTTCTATCTATATTCCACTTTACTACCACCACCACCACCACCACCACCACCACCACTACCACTACTTTTTTTTTAAAATAATAATAATAATATTTTAAATTCTAACTTCCAAAATATATATATATATATATATCATTACCTCCTCCTCTTTCCTTACTTACTTCTTTACTTCTTCACTCTTACCAAAGCAAACTTTTATAAAAAGAATTCAAGAAGCCTTACTTGATTCCCTTGGCCTTATTATTATTATTATTATTATTATTATTATTATTATTATTTATTTCCTTTGATTTCTCTTCTTTTTTCCCTTCCTTATTTTGTTTCTTCTTTCAAGTATAATATATACGTATATTATCTATTTATCAATTTTGATGAGCTCTTTTTTTTTTCTATTATTTATTTTATTTGCTAGTCAAATCACTACCATTATTATTATTCTAAACCCTTGTTTTCCCTTTCATTTTTTTTAATATAAATAATATAATATAATATCCAAGAAAATTATCTTCATTTCTTCCCTACTATTTTCTATATATTTTACAGCCCCTTTTAAAAAAAAACCTAATGGTGGCAAAAGAAATATATATATATATAACATTTTTTTTTGTTTGCTAAAAATTTATTTATTTATTTATTTATTTATTTGTTTGTTTGATTTTAATATACACAAGAGAAATAGAAAGCAACAATATATACTATACTATAATATATTTCCTTTATAGCTCATCACGAGTAGAGGCACTCCAGACATCAAAGAGGCGCTCAAGTTTTGACATTTGCTGGTCAATCTGGCTGGTCGACTGAACCTTGGCCTTGTGGAGATAGTTGCGGATTGCAGCCAAGACATCGGCAACGTGGTTGCGTGCAAGCGACTTTCGGTCCCGGATTGACTGGGTCAAGGTGTTCTGGATCCAATCCAGCTGTGCCTCGGTGTACCCGATCTTGCGCCATGTGTTTCGTTCCTTCTGGTGCCAGTAGTTTGCAAACGACTGCTTCCAGCCCTCGGTTGTGTCGGTCACCTGGGCATGCAGAGATGATGCAGACGCCGACGCATCGTAGACAGCACGACCGGCCGCATCGGTGGCGTAGTTGGCAGCCGAAGCTGCAGACGCCGACGCAGCATTGGCAGCAGATTCGGCCGCATTGGTGGCGTGGTTGGCAGCAGACGCGGCAGACTCGGCAGCAACATAGGCAGCATATCCAGCCGCATCGGTCGCATAGCCAGCTGCAGACGCAGCAGAGGCAGACGCAGCATAGGCAGCACGGCCGGCCGCATCGGTGGCCTGGTGGGCAGCATTACCGGCCGCTCCTACGACGGACCCGATCGATCGGTTGGCTTCGTCGGCAAGCGATCCTGCGGCATTGGTCGCATGCTGTACATAGGATCCGGCCGCATCGGTGGCAGAGGCAGCATAGGACGCAGCAGAGTTGTAGTTTGCGGCCGCAGTCCGGGACGCGGCTGCTGAGCGAGACGAGGCTTCCCAGTCGGCCGACACAGACGACGCAACAGACTTGATTGATGCAAATGCACCCGAGGCGGACTTTGAGGCTGATGCTGAAGCGGCCGATGCAAGGGCGGCTTGGTTGGGCGGTCCGACGACTAGCTGACGCAGGCGTTCAAAGAGACCGTTGACGGTGGACTGGGTCAGGTAGCCCGACTGCTTGAGCTTGTCCGAGGCCATGTTGATGAACTCCTGGGACTGGTCATAGCCCTTTCCTGCATAGTCGACCGCAAAGATCTTGTAGGCATTGACGTCAGACCGGATTGAATCCAGGGCCGCCTTGGCCTGGTCTGTGCTGAGCTTGGATTGCTGTTCTACACTGCGCTGCAGACTGTTCCACCAACGGTCATCGCCAATTCGGGTTACCTCACCTGTCGTCAATGCAGACTTGACGGCCTGGCCAATCGACTCGAGCTGTGCCTTGGTGAGTTTCTGGTTTGATTCCAGACGCTTGTAGATACCGGCCAGCCAGTGCTGGAACGAGTCATCCCAGTAGGTTTCCTGGGCCTTTTTGGTGGGCTGGCCAAAGAACTTCTGGTACCAGGTCGGGTGGGTGTTGGTCAGGCCGTGCTTGATTTCGGACGCAACTGTCTGCCACTCGGCTGCAGTAAGATATTTCTGTTTTAGAACCTTGGCTTGGATCTGGTCCAGATGCTCCTGGAGCTGGTCGCCAGCCAATGCACCATGGAGTTCGAGTTGACGGAGCTCATGCTGGAGTGTGTTGATCAGAGCATCGGCATTGGCTTCGCTGATGTTCTTGTTTTTCTTTAGGTTGATCTTGATGCCATCAAGCAGCTTGTCGACCTTGTCACCAAACAGCTTTGCAGTAGACTCGGCAGCGGTCTTGTATTGTCTGACGGTATCCAAGAGTGAATCTGAAGAAGACTTGTCATAGGCAATGTTGTACTTGTCGAAGAACTGGCTGACCTGATCCGAAGTCCAAGAGCTGATGTCTTCTACACTTGTTTGACCGACTATAAAGGGTTGATCTTGCATTGTTGAGTATACCTTGCTCTTGTAGTTATAGAATAAACTTACCCTTGGCTTCAACAGAAGGAGACACCATGGCCACAGCTGCTGCGATGGACAGAAATGTGATTGGAGATTTGAGCATTTTTATAATATTTTATATGTGTGTTTAAATGGATTTATGTATAAATGTATGTATGTACGTAAGTAAGTAAGTAAGTAAGTAAGTAAGTATTTGAAATATACAGCTATAATTCTTTTATATATATGGAGTAAAGAAAGATATTATAGAAAGAAGAGATGTATTAAAAAAAAAGACGTTCAAAGGATGCTTGAATTTTTATATGATTTTTTCTTTTAAAAATAATAATAATAGTTTATATTGATGCCATCATGATGTTTTCCCTTTAGACTAAAATACTCAATGGTCAATGGTCAATGGTCAATAGTCAATATTCAATACTCGAATTATCTTTGAGTATATAATTTATTTAATTTTTTTTCTTTCTTTTGCTTGAAAAGTTGCGGAGGTTATAGTCATTTAATGAAGTCATCATGATGTGTATTTTTTTTTCTTTTTAATTTTTTAATTTTTTTTTTATATTTTAACTTATTTTAATTAATACAAGTTGATCCTTTTTTTTCAACTTTGCTCATTTGTTAAATTGTTCTTCTTGTTCCAATTAAACTTGTCACACTAGATTCTTTCTTTTTTTTGGCTCAATATTTTATACAAAATAGTAACTTCAATAATGATAATTATAAGAGAATCATTAAATGTAAAATTGACCAAGTAATATACAAAACGTACAAAACATAAAAGTAATGAAAACAGAACCCCTAGTACAATATCATATAGTATAATCTAGTAAGGTGTGAATGGTATAATGGGTGGGGTTGGTACATTTGAAAGAGTATAAAAGTGAATATAATCGTATTACGACAGGCACACTTCATATATATATATATATATGTCTGTGTGTGTGTGTATGTAATAAATCAAATTGATCTTATATACAAATAATGAAATAAATATAGGTTTATTCAGGATCTATCCAGGAATAGATTGGATTTCTCTATACAAGCATTGGACTTTATCAACATCGAATTTCTTGATTAATTTCAACCTTTATATTTACATACAAACGAAAATTATCAATAAATAATTATTAAACTTGTAAAGAAGCGTATTGTATTGTATGTCAAATCATAATTCTTATAAAGTTGATAACTATACATGTGTGTGTGTGTGTGTGGCTGACAAATAACGCTATATGCACCTTTGAGCCACTTTCAAACTTCACAGTACCTGGTAAAAAGAAAATGTACAAATTATTATTTGGAGTGATTTTCTTTTTGTTCTTTTTATTTTATTCGACCTGTGAGGGGGTCGGTCTGTACACGTGTAACCTGTATTTCTCTCTCTTCCTTACACACACATGCTATGTTCTAGAAAATGTGGGGCAATATTTTTTTTTTGCTGCTGGTACTAAGAAGGTTCTTTATATATTTATGTACACTTGAAAAGTCATAACTAGAATATATATATTAGAATAACGGCAGAATATTTGTGTGGCTAATATACAACGAGTCTTGTACTCAAAAACTCAAAAATCTCCAAGGTAACCTATAAAAAAAAAGAAATAAAAGAAAGAAAATATACACTTCTTTTTGTCTTTACAAGGTTTATGGATATTAATAACAATACACCAATCAGAACCTTGAGTTTTGGTCTTTTTAAAACTAATAATAATATTTCAACCAAGCACACAGAATTGGCCTTTGAAATGGGTTGCTCGATTAATCTATAGTGTGGCTTTGGGATGACTGATATACATTGACACAGAACTTCTTTACAATCTTTACAAATTGTCACAACAGACGGCTTCTGTCTGTACTACTAAAATGCTCTTTTGTGTATATGTGTGTATGTGGAACATTTAATACGCCCACTCATAATGTATATATTTATAAGTACGCTGTTTTTGGCAGTGTTGATTTGAGGATCATGTTTGTCTATTTGAGTCTCTTTTACCATTTGATCAGTCATGCATGTACTAGGATACACAATTACTACGGCTTTGTGTGAGAGAGTTGATGAGCTGAAGAATTTTCTTATGGTTATAGTACATGAGCTCTGTGGGCTCATACTTCCTCTTTTTTAAAATAAATAAATAAATAAAGGTATATATAGATCTATAAATTCAAGACAGACTTATAGTTCCTTGAGACAGACAGATCAATTATGAATTACTTGATCTGGGGTGTCTTTCTGGCTGGCTTGACTCTTTTGAGTCTTATCGAGGCATCTTACGATCTGCCACTCGAATTCGCTGGGTCTATCAAACGTCGATCTGGAGCTGCCACTCTTGTCCACGACAATGTGGTCTACACATACGGAGGCGAAATATACGATCACCCTTACTCTAACCTTTTTACCTCTGTCTCATTGTCGGATTCTGGAGATATCATTTACCAGAATGTGTCCCAACAGACACCAGGTCCCATGTGCACTGTGTCCAACATCATTCTTCTGCCTGACAACGAGACCATCATACTGTTTATTGGAAGATACGTTGAATACAAGTTCCCGGATACTTTCCAGATCTACACCTACAACTTAAATGATCCTCTTGCATCCTGGACAAAGCTTGAACCTCCAACTGGTGCAGTCTGGCCACCTGCACGCAAAGATTATTCGGTTACATTAGCACCGAACAACAAGATCTACATATACGGTGGAGCCGACATGAATACAAGTGCAATTCTTAATGAAATGTACTCCTTTGACCCAAACACCAATCTGTTCACCAATCTCACTCAACCAGATTTGATATATGTTAACTCTCACACTGCCATAGCTCTTCCGTAATTTTTATTTTTATTTTTATTTTTTATAAAGAGAAAATGAATAATCAAAGGATATGATATGAATACTATTATTGCTATTGATACTAACTCTCTATTCTCACGCTACATTTTATTTTAATATATATATATATATATATATTTAAAACATACAAACAAATAGTAATGGTACGATTGTTTATGCTACCGGAAGAATCGGTAGACTCGCAACAGAAGGATTAATACAAGTACCCCCAGACCAAGTATTGCTCTACGACACAAATACCGATACCTGGGAAACTGTACATACCGGAGGAGCAAGTTTTCTAGCACGTACAAATGCTGGTGCCTTATTAGGTAAGATTATAAAGACATACACATATACACCCTTTGCTTGTATCCCTAGTATTCAAATTCTAACTACTTTTATTATCATTCATTATGTAGACCCAACTCAAAGATATATCTTTTTATTTGGAGGTAAATAATAATAATAATATTAAGACTTACATAGATACATAGATTCTTTTGTAGTAGTCTAAAAGAAACTTTCATTATTATTATTATTATTTTTATTAATTGTTTTGAATAACTATTCAGGATTGTACACAGATGATGTTTACCAAGAGCTATTAAACGATTTTTATGTACTCGACACTATGACTTGGACCTGGATTGAACCAAACATCACAGGATTCCCACCGGGTCCTCGTAATCAAGCTTCAATGGCATTTGTAGCTGATGATCTGCTGATGATATTCTTTGGTAATAAATATATATTTATTTAACGTGCGATCCTTTATACCCACAGAAACCAACCCTTAATATTCACATGTAGGTCAGGCAATGACTATTTCTAGAAACGACTTCAATATACTTCGTTTCAATACTGACAATAGTATATACAGCTGGCTCAAGGACAGTGACGAGCTTGTGTACCCAAACAGAAAAAAAGACAAAAAAGGCAGTATACTGTCAACCAGCGCAATAGTTGGCATCAGTCTGGCTGGTGTGTGTGTAGTTCTTATGATTTTCTGTGCCTTTAAGTTTTGGAGCCAAGTAAAGACTTGGCCTCTTCTTGTGTACAATGGAATTATCTGGAGTCCAAGGTATTTTTTCACAGGAGCCCTAATTTATGAAGCACGAATCAATTAAATGTATATATCGATTTTTTTTTTGCCTTTTGTTCTTAGATTTGGAGAACCTACTTGGACAGAAGGATTTCGTCTGTCTTCACGGTGTATTTCTTTAGGTCTATTGGCATTTTATTTTGCGTATGCAATTCGGGAAATATCTGATAGTACCAAAGCTACCGTTGTACTCAAGTCTAGCTCTTCAACTATACAATCACCAGGTAAAAAGAATAAAAAAAAATAAAGAAAAAATGACTTGAGATTAAGAGTGGATCAACCTTTTCAAATAATACATATATACAATTTTGACACTCAATCATAATTCACTTCTCTATATTGATCTTGCAGATATCCGGTTCTGTTTTGACGGATGGAATAATAGCGCCGGTGCCAAGTCAAGTGATCGTCCACATCTCCTCTGCTCAACCGATGAAGGTTACGACTGTGTGGATTTCGTGACCGGTCTCGACATGTCTGTTCACCAACCAGCTTTCTCGGATCGAATTGGCGATGTATCCTGCTTCTTATTTGCACCCCCAAAGCGATTCAATCTTGTCGAGGATGCTGGTCAACAAGGACTAGGAACAACCTTGATATTTGCTTTGTATGGAGATCCTGGCGTAAATGGTGCCATCCACACTACTATCTATCCTCCGGGTATGGACCCTAATGTGGGCATCTATGGTGTAAAGACAACTGATGTTGGCCAAAAAATGTCAGACAAACAGGTGAATGACTGGATTGTAGCCGATCTAGACGACAGATACGCCATCAATGTTCACAGTGTGTATCCCAAAACAGTCTCCACGTTGAGTTACCAGATACAAGATCACCAGTACCTCGTAGACAACAAGTGGAACAAGATTGGTTTCTTACAAGATTATGATCACATCCCGGAGATCAGCACAATCTATCGCCCTGGTGTGGTCAGTGATTCTATCAAGGCGAGAGGAAAATACCACGTCAGTACACTCCGGGTGTTTCCAAATGAATACGTTACCATGATATCGCAAGAAAAAGCAATGTCTACTGTCTTGAATATGATCGGTTCTTTGGGTGGTGTAATCAGTCTTATGGCAGCTGTTCAGCTAGTGCTCTTTGGTTTCCGTCCAACATCACCCTGGGGAATAGTGCAACGATTTGCGTTTGGGTCTTTCAAGACCTCAATTGACCGAAGCTTACGAAACGAATTCAATTATCCGTACAAGTCTATTCCGCTTGTTCACAGAATTTCAAATCTCCATACCAGTCCTTCGTCCGAGACAGTCGTGAGTCTCAATCGGCAAGATGTCAATAGTCAGTTGCTAGAAAACGATACGGTGCCAGAAACAAACTCTGAAAGACGATTTCATCAGATAGAAGAACGCATGCAATTGATGGAAAAGCTTTTACAGGCATATTATGTCGATAACGAGATTTTTAAAGAACTGGACAAAGCAATCCGGCGGGATGAACCGAGGGGTAGATCAATTGATGAAATGATCCCGGACTATGAAGCACAAACAGGAACACGAAATAGGTCACACCAGAGACGTTTGTCCGAATCCAAGTTGTAGAGAACAAACCAGACATATTCTTTATAGATAATATATATATATATATATATATATGTGTGTGTGTGTGTGTGTTAATGGAGAAATATAGGATAAGCAACATTTGTTGTTTAGTGATAGTGTCTTATACATACATAGATATGTACCTTATTTGGTGTTTAATGCTGTAAATATTATTACAGCCAGGGGAGAGAAGGGAGACACGCAAATGATATTAAGGTAGTATAAAAGTAGCAACATGTTGGTGGGTAGCTCAAGAACGACACAAGAGGCACCAATAAGTAATTTTCTCAAATTTGGCATGCACACAATACTAAAGTCAAGAAATAAATGAATGAATGAAGAGATAGCATAATTGATTGATTTAATAGTGTAATTAATAGACAAATGGGTATAAAATTGGACTCGCCCACTGTACTACAAATATGAAGCTGAAAAAAAAAGAAAAGAAAGCTAAAATGGGCCTTGTTCATCCAGGAATCTGGGTAGCGTAGATCAAACCGAACAACCTGATTTCCTGGGTCAGATATTGCCCAAAACAAAATCTATCTATAGTTGTGACGCCCATTCCAAGAATGGATCGAGCTGGAGTGATCTTTTTTTTTTTCTTTAAAAAAAAACATGACGTTTTCGAATGATTTTTATATATAGATGTGCGTGTTTTTGCGCATTACAAGCAAATAACCACAGCAAATATGGTGGACATGTAGCTGGTAGAGTCCCTGTTTATATTTATTTCCTTGCATACATAGAATAAATACATACGAATATATATATATAAACAAAAGTTTCATGCTATATTAAAATCATTGGGTCCCGGAAATTATGTCCTATCTGAGGTTGCTCGGTTAAAATTGAAGCATCGTACCCTTCCACAAGAAAGCATTGTGTTCCTATGATCGATAGCCTTTGGGTACTACATCAAGAACAGTTTCTTACTGATTAGTATATATATGATCTAGTCCTTACACTACTTTCTGTTTTAAAAAAAGGATTATACAACGCAGTAAGGACTGTACCTCGTACATTAGCATTAGTGGGTATCCCATAAAAGGCGGTTTGATGAATATTATTTATATATACTAAGGTCATTCTGACGACATGTCCTTTATATGTATAAACTACTTTGCCCTATAATAACTTGACGAGTGTGGCGAAAACAAAATAATGGACCCACCCCCTGGTCCAAGTATATATATATATATATAAACATAACTCTGCGTCCAGACTCACCAGGCTCATCCGATCTTGTGTAATGCAATCAAATATACCTATCAATCTTTTACTTTCAAGATAATGGTAATAACAACAATTTTAAGACAAGTAAATGAATATTTGGAAAGTCAATCAGAATTTAGCAAATAGAAGAAGAAGAAGAAGAAAAGGTATAAAACCGTTATTCATTATAAATATTTAGTGTGTATATATAATATTTTGGTTTTAAAGCTACAAACCTTTACTCACAGGAATAACCACAAGAAGTTTAAAGGCTTTATATAATCCTAAAAATAAAAATAAAAATAAAAATGAAAATTGGATCTATCCAGGTCTCGGTACATATTGTCGCAGCTCAGCACCACATTATTAGCACAGGACAGTATCTTTTGAGCACTAGAATCTAAATAAACTCTATCAATATATTGGGTCCAATAACTGGCATGCATGTATCGAGCCTTCACTTTACTCTATGCAATTCAATAGTACAATATACGCTAATTTCTGTCAGCTCAATCTTTAAAGACTATACTATAAAAATGCTTATAGGTAAAAATGTTTGTTTAATAAATACTTCCAAATTGAACGTTTTTTGTACACACTGTAAATACAATGAGGACATTTGCTTGTGTATTCAATTCACTACGTCTTTTCTGTCTCTCTTTCAAACACACATTTCTTTAATCATTTTATCATTTTATTTTTTCCCATCTCTCTCTTTCTTTCTCTCATTCCAATGCATGCCATTCACAATGCCCATCCGGATTACCCAACTTCAATTATACATTTCACGCCAATGGCATTCTCAAGAACTCTTCCGATTTTTCTTTATAGACTTTATAGACAAAAAGAAAAGTATATACAATGAAACACAGTAATCAACACAATGATAAGAGCACACATATTATATTATATTATATTAATCTTTAGATTTATTTAACTAAATTAATTTTTCTTATTAATGAGACTTCCTAATTACAACATTAACCTCTTCAATCAAGTAAAAAAAAAGTTTGAACGCGTATTTTTTTTATTAGTCAACAACAGTTTAAAAATTATTTTATTTATTAGTCAACAACAGTTTAAAAATTATTTTATTTATTTATTAAAGATATACATAAAGAAGCTATTTTATTTTATATGATTTCACTTAATGTTTTTTTACTAATGTAAAAAAATAAAAAGCATGACACCAAGTTCTTTGTCCCCGCATTACGCGGCTCAATCTCCCTCAGGACGTAAACCTGACTTGGTAGCGAAGGAGGTGTGGGAATGGTGTTAATCCGTGGCGTAAGACAACAACCGGGTTCATCCCAACTACCCTATCTCATCACTGAGAAGGGCCTGCGAACGTACCAGAGAAACCTACCACAAAGTAGCAGGGTCCAGCGTGTTCGACTACCAAGCAACACCGTCAGTTCCAGAGAGCTTCGAACAAGGATTTCATGAAGAGTCGGCAGTAAACTCCACTTCCTCCCCGTCCTCCACTCAATAAACTTTCATGATGCTAACTCGGCGGCAGCTTTTTTTAAACATTGCTCGTCGCCATTGTTTCAGAAATTATACAATTAAATTCACAATTCAGAACAATGTTGATCTGCGCCTCTAAGAATTAACCAAGAAGCTAGAGACGACGCACTTCCGCTTTTTCCTGCACAGAATGGAAAAAGAATGTCTCCCAATCGACCCATAGGTAGCGCGTCAAACTCAACTACAGGCAATCAGGGGGTACCCGTCTCCAGAGTATAAAAAAAGCTAAAGAGAAGAAAACCGTGTCGGTTGAATGGGCTTTATTTTGATATACCCGCAGTCTGCGACTAAAGTTTGGGACTGCGCTTTTTTTTGCCAGGGGTGTTTTTTGCCTCTCACGTCAGAGCAGTGACATAGCTGTATACTCTTTTTAGTAGGATTGTGTAACTGTTCTATGACAGTAGGAGCAGCTTATAGATTTAATCAAATAAATGTTGCAAAGTGAAGTAAATTAGAGCAAAGAAGCAAAGAAGTAAAAAGAGTAATGAAGGGTTTAGTTTTAATCGGTATAGCAATAACTCTTAAAGTGGAGTACAAGTCTCTATAACGGCGATTTGTAGGTTACTCTAAACTGGTCTGTGCGCTTTTTATTCGAGCGTACAAAGAGATTTGTTTTTCTTTTGCTTGTACAAGTAGACATAAATGAGACCCGCAAGTCACTAGGAGATAAACTTATAATATCTCAAAGTGCTATAAGGGTATTAGGTAGAAAAGCGAAAAACAAGATAAAAAGTATAAATGTATATTATCTGAATTATCACAATATGGTAGGTGGCGGAATTTTGAGTTCGAGATTGAGTTTTATTGAAATGAGGTTATACCAATAATTGGAGGTATCAAGGTGATTTTCCAAGTGAATACGAAGGATTGCCATAAGTTACGTTGTGTCGATGATGCAAAACATAACAGACCTACCTAGCTTTTTTTTTAATTTTTTTTAAAGAACTCTAGATACTAACTGTAGTTATATATTAATAAAAGTGAAAACAATTAGCAAATGAATACTACAGAAGAGACCAAAGTCTATCCTTTTATTAGAAGGTTCAATTGGCATTGACAAACCAATTATTTCAAGCTATGTAACATACATTAAATACCGAGAGTTATGTTAGATATAGAACAAAAACAAATGGTCTAATTGTGCCTTCAGTTTACTCAAGACCAATATCAAGTTGTTTATTACAAAGGTTGATTAATTGACAATTGTAATACCAATTTTACAGCAGCAATAACTTGGGTGCTTTATCAGAATGTACATTTAAGACTGTATTGGATATTCTACTTACAAAAAAGCAAATAATTTACTTTTGCAAAAATTATGTTTTACAAAGAGAAATACTATAAGATGACGATATTATTTTTATAGGAAAAAAAAAGGTCATTTGGTATTAATATTTCTCTCTCTTTATGAAATAATAAAGTATTGCTTTATCTCCAAGCTTGTTCTTTTTGTTTCAAATTTTAATATTGCAATTATTTCAAAAAAAATACTTAACTTGCACTATAGACTTAGAATCTCAATCTGGTCAAACTATTATTGTAGTCAGCAATTGGATTGTAGCTGTAAATAACTTGGTAGTACTAAAAACCCTTGTATTCCTGTATTAGAATATGCGACACAAACTTTATTTTTAAAGGGAATACATATTGTAAGATAGGTTCGTTGCCTTTAATAAATATAAATGTATTCTGCGTAGTTTTTACGAAACTGTTAATAACGTTAAATAATTGTTGGTTGTGTGTAAAGTTTTCTAAACTCGCCTAAATAGCTGCGAGTACCAGCGAGTCTCATACTATAGTTGATGGTATATTGTTTGTATGCTTATTTAACAAGTCAATCCGTACTTTTCAGCACAAATACAATGTTTTCTGTTGGGATTAAAACCAAATTCAGAATATTATTATACACCTCAAGTCTCTACAGCCAAAAATCGTATAAACGACTGAGGCAGTAGATGACATACTTAGCATGAAAAGAAAGGTGTAGATTTGGCGAGATAAGTTCAAGTTTATAAAAAGCTTTGCACTTGTGGAAAATGCTTTAGTTATTGATACGCTAAATTATAATTTTTTCCTTGAAAATTTGACATGAATGAGCTACTACAGAAATGTACAGAAAGAATCAAAGGCGTAGATATAAGATTTTTCAGTACATCTTTTAACACAACAGAAGAGTATATAACACCAAATCTCTCTAGCTTTTTGAATTCAGAAACACTCAAGAGAAAACATGATAGATCCCTCGCAGAGTTCAAAGGTTTTGTAGATAATGACAGTTATTACTGCTATATTTTTCATTACATACATACAGAGAAAGAGATATAACAATGACTTTAAGCAATATATAAGTCTAATGTTTGAGTATGTATGCCTACTTCTTTATGATATTATACCAAAATAATAAGAAAAACAAAAGTTTTCTTGCGATCAAGAGCATAATACATGACATATTCATTTTGACTGGCAATTTTGCATGTCTTCTCAGTTAGCTAATTCTCTTTTAAGTCATAATAAATTTATTATATTAAGTAGTATCATACTAGAATAATTAAAATCGTAATTTTTCTTTCTGTATTTATTTCTTAACATATGTGCAAGTAGACTTTTTTTGCAGTGAGTTCAAGTTTTGATTAGCTAAAACTAGGTAATTGAATTAGAAGTAAAGTAGTTTAGTTTGGATATCAAAGAACTTGATGATTTATTCACAAAAATACAATCAATAATTTGAAAATTTGATCTACTCTAAATATAAATATATATTAGCTGGGATGGTCCAAATCCCAGTGTATGCTGTCACAGGTCAGCACCATATTTTACTAGCTATTATATTTATTCTTCGTGTCTTGTCCAAATCCAGAGGAGAGGGGGTCCAACGCCAGTCCATTCCATTGATTATTTTTTGATTTTTGATTTGTTTTTTGATTTGATTTTTTTCTTTTTTTTTTTGCTTTTTTTATATTTTTTATGATTTGCTTTTTTTCATTTGATTTGATTTGATATAATGTTCTATTATATTATATTGTATAGTATAATCTGCTTTGATATTTTTTAATAGACATGATGTGCCTTGATATGTCTTGTCTTCAATTGATTTGGGTTGATTTGTATTGACTTGATATGATTTGTATAATGTTCATGGTCATAGATACTGAGAAAGGTTTTGTGAAAGAGAACCTTCCGATTTGAGTTGAGAATTGGTAAAGACATCAACAGATTTGAGCCAAAAGAGACTTTGTGAAAGAGAACCTTCCGATTTGAGTTGAGAGAGAGAGTTTGTAAAAAAACGCCTTTAGATTTGAGCGGAGGGATGCTTGGTAAAGGGACACCTTCCGATTTGGATTGAGAGAATTTGTTAAAGACCAACTTCTGATTTGAGCTAAGAGAGAGTTTGTGAACGGACACCTTCAGTCTTGAATGAAGAGAGACTTTGGAAAAAGCGCCTTCAGATTTTAGTAGAGAGAGTTTGTGAACAGACATCTTTAGTCTTAAGTTAAGAGAGACTTTGGAAAGAGCGCCTTTTGACTTGAGTGGAGAGATATTTTGGAAAGAACATATTCCGATTCAAGTCGAGAGAGACTTTTTAAAAGGACACCTTCAGTCTTGACCCAAGAGAAACTTTGTAAAGGACACATTGTGATTTGAGACAACAAAGATTTTGGAAAGCAGTACCCTCCAGTTTGAGTGGATACAGAGACGCTTCGTTAACGAATGCATTGTTTTTGTTTTTGTTTTTGACATTGTTTTTGCCTTGTGTTTTTGATATTATTTTTTTTCTTCTTTTTTTCTTCTTTTTTTTTTACAAAATATTGGAATGGATATTGGACTGGACAATGGACCCCCCCTTCCTGGACTTGAACAAGGCACTGGACCCTATACTATACAACTGCGAAATATATATATTATTAGTTCTAAGATATTTGATACTCTAATTAACAGCGTAATATTTTTGTGACGCCCAACTGAAATGGGTTCAGTTTTGTTTTGTGTTGTTTTTCAGAGAAAACACCAAGAGCAGGATTCCTTTGAATAGCTATATTGTTGCTATTGTGTTTCCGTAGTTCCTTCCGAAATATTTTCTTGCTTGCTGATGGAGGCCTGTAATAGATATACTGGTGCCACAGAAATGTCTGCAAAATCCATTCGGGGATTGCCAAAACCTTTTTTTTTATGTATGAAACTACGGCCTTTGACCAACGCATAAAATTCATATTTGAAGAAATTGTTGACCCAGTGGAGATTCTTGAAGTGCTTTTGGCCGACCCATGAAATGGTAAGCTCCTGGGTTGTATAATTTGATGGTGCATTTTTGATAGCTTGATACAATTGACTTGATCACTTGAATACTTGAGGCGGGATATAGTGCTACACACAATTTTCTCGCGGGAAAGATTTACTACTGGATTGAATTTCCATGATTTTTTGTAGGAACGGGGGTATATAATTTTCTTAATGTGAGTCAGAGACCGGCCACCAAGTAGCTTGAACACCGTGCAAAATGCTTGATTTTCTTGGTTGATTGTATTGGTGAGCATCAGTAGACTTTGCATATTTTTGTTGCTGTCCTCTCATTCCACCTTTAATAATTTTTTTTTATTCTTTTTTTTTCTTTTTCGTTCTTTTTTTTTTGTTCTTTTTTTTTTTTTGTTCTTTTTTTTTGTTCTTTTTTTTTTGTTCTTTTTTTTTGTTCTTTTTTTTCTAATTTTTTCCTTTACATATATATATATATATATATATATAAACATCCACTTTTTCTTTTTGCGTTTTAGAACCAGTCTGATATTGGCTTCCTGCTTGACTGATTCTGTCCTCATCAAACTTTGACTTGATAGTTTGCTAAAATTAGACTCATGATATGACCTTTGATTGAATCTTGCTTTTCATTGGCAATCACTTGCGCACGTATTTGGACCATATATGTGGGTTGTTTGTCCCTGCTATACAGACATTGCCGGTATTGCTTGCTTTAGCCTACTCTTCTTGACAGCTCTGAATACGACCCGGTTGACCCAATTAATCAAATCTTGGTTCTATATATCGGCCAAATTTGAGGACAACTCATAATATGCTGGCTTGTGTTCAACCCATGGCTGTATTAAATACTCATAGCTGTCGATGAAATTCTTGATATCCTATCCACTTGGTAGTAGATACTCTACTTGCATAGTATCTACTATATATTATAACCTTAATAGTATTGAAAAAAGCCAAGCGCTTGTTTCCTGAAGCACATCTTGAGTAGTAGTCATATCAAATAAACATGGTTTCTTAGGTTTGTAATTGGCATGTGTTGTACATTTGAGATGCTTTTCTGCATCATGCGCTTGGCTCATTGATTGTATCTCTTGTTGATAATCGTCTTGAAAGTATCATAGCAGGTATTATAGACCGGCCAGCTGTATATTTTTAAGGACTGCCTATTGTTGACCGTGGAATCCATTTGAAAGTCAATAAGATTACCCCTAGACTTGAGCTAATATGTCTATCGGCTCTGCGAAATTCACTAGACGGAACCAAAGACACACAAAAACTTGAATAATGTTTTTCTAGAACGCCAAGGGCCACCAAGGTTGACCAAATACGATTTATAGCTGCCAGAAAACCAAACGTCCACGTTTTAGAGCTTAAAATTTTGGTATCCATTTTCAAGATCAAAAACCAGGTTCATGGTAGCCCAAACGAATTACATAGCACAATCCATAAACAGAGATATTGAAGCAATACGGCACTCATGCGCTTGAGAACAAAAGCAAGAAACACAGACAGGGAAATCTATTGACCCAATAGTCAAACGCCTGCGGACAGCAATCAAAAACAAAGAGAGACAAACCCCAGATACATGCAACAGTCAAATGCCTGTGGGCAGCAACCAGACCAATAGATGGATAAAGTCAAGATATATGGCAGTCAAACGCATGAGAACAATAATTAAAAATACGGGAAAAAACCCCAAGTTTCACAGCAGTCAAAGGCCTGCGAGCAGCACCAGTAACACATGCAAACAAAGTCCAGATACATGGATGGCGATTGCCTGAAAATAACATCCAGAAACACAGACAGCCAAAGTCTAGACAACGAAACAAAAGGGACCAATAACGTCCAAACAAAATAGGGAAAACCAAGAACCCAAGAACTCGATCATAGCCTTGGGGGGTGGAACTCAAAAAGGTTTCTACCAACCCGAAACTATTTTTTTTAAAAATAAATAAATAATTAAATAAATAAATTAGAGTCAATAAATTTTCAATATGTATAAATAATAAATATAGTAGTAAAAATATAAGTCGAAATTTTACCTTTTTGAGAACCAGAGGGTCGCTACCACCACTTTCGAATATATGCAGACGGTGATTAACAGCAAGTGCAACGAGCCACAACTCAGCCTACACCTGCTCTGCATACATCGGTGTAGACAACTCCACGTCTACCTTCCCTCTACTATCCAAAGACTTTGGACTCGGAACCAAACAAGCAAGCGGACCATGGCGTCAAACTTAAAAAAGAATGATTAGCCAGACCTTTGAATATGCGAGCAATTGGAACCGAACGTAAAGGGGAATCTGACTACCGCCTGCTGACCCCGGCATCTCATGCTTCATCGTCAAAGTTACTCTCTTCTAACTCAGCAAGGAGATCTGCCAACACCGAGTCTTGCAGGGTGACGCCCTTGTCGTCATCTTCGTGTCCCTCATCCGAGTCCTCTTCGTCATCATCATCTTCTTCTTCTTCACCTAGGACTTCTTCTGGACTCTCGGGAGCGGTAGTCAGCCACGCCACAACACCAGGAATTGTGGTAGGCTCTGGTGCCTTATCCTCTGGCAACGACACGCCAGATGGACCGTGAAGGCCAGCACCAGAATCAGATCCGGGGAGAGAAGGGGAAGATGGTAGTCTTGGACCCTCCTCTGGATTCCCCACGAGATCTTCTGCAACTTGCTGTGGGACACAAGTCGCGCCTTTGTTGGTAATGTTTACCTGTTCAAGTGGGAATGGGCAAGCCACACCAGAAGCAGGAAACATGGTTGCAGCACCAGAAACCGGAAACATGGTAGCCGCACCAGAGACAGAAAGTCTGGTAGCAGCACCAGAAGCAGGAAACATGGTGACAGCACCAGAAGCAGGGAACATAATTGCTGCCATGATGGGAGAGGCTTTTGAGACTAAGCACTCATCCCAGTGCATGAGGCAATCGTCTCGGTAGTGATCAAGGTTGCCCTCGATCCCTGGAACTACCTCGACGGCGAGGTCCATGAGACTGTCGCCATACAAGTCTTCTGGAACCATCGCTAGTTCGTTGTTCACGTTGTACCAGCAGGCTGTGGAGACGCCTGCAACAACGACACCGGCATACTCGACATCAAGCATTTCGGAAGACTCTGGCTCAGAGATTATACTCATTGCACAGTCGAGATCTTCCTCATCTGCATCCGTCAGCATCTGCTCCAAAGGAGTGTCAACAGTGGACAGGAAGTCCATGCGTTCTTGTTGCCCGAAGGCAAAGAGACCTCCGACCAACGCAGGACACTGAGGCACCTCCTCAGACCAGACAGTGTTTCCACCGTACCAGCAGTCTTCCATGGCCGAAGCCACCTCTGCTCCAACAGCACCCACTTGTTGGGCAGTACACACGGAGAGATCCCGGCCAGCCCAAAGGTCTTCACTGGTATCCTCAATTGACATAGAGCCAAAGAGAGATACCAGATCGGAAATTTCCGAAAGGATCATCTTCTGGCCAGAGGAAGGAAGCTCACCAACCAAAGGGAAACCTGGTCTCTGTTCAGTGAATGTGCCTTGTTCAGGGAGACAAGGCGAAGCAAGGAAACACCCAGTTGCAGGAACACTGGCAGAGACTTTATCATAGCAGATGCTATGGGTTTCGCTCTGGATACCGTTTTTCAACAGTTCTGGAGTAGATCCAATGGGCTTAGGAGGGTTCATCTTTGGAACTATCTCCTTGAACATCTGCTCCTCCAGTTCCTCCCCATAGTATGGGAGTCTGGTTCGGACCAAGCGTTTTAGTCCCTGGTTCTCATGACGCACTGGAATGTACGCCACTTGTTCCATGTGGGAACGCTTGTCATCTTCACGAACTGTTGGGTTCATCCGATGGCAGACGCTGTTCTGTTGTTTTACGGAAGTAGAACTAGAAAGACCTTCAACATCACTGGCACCATTAATCTCCGAAGAGACAGCAAGACAAGATATAGGCCCCAAGGCATCTCCAAGGGAGCCACTACGGCAGGAACCAGAAGAAAATACCTCCAACGAAGTACGGAAAGACTGCAAGCAACCTTCATCGTCTGACATATGGTCAATGTTAGTATCTATGTTGATATTACAGTACTCAATAGCTGTCTTACCTTTGTGGATTACTTTCATTCCGTATGAGAATAAGCCCATGTTAAAAACAGAGGGGACTGAGAGAGAGGATATAGCTGCGAAAAGCAGTGCGCAAAAGTAGGCTGAGGCAAGACATAAAGTCTGCAAGGCAAGTTGGATGGGATAGGAAATCATGAGAAATCGCGGGAAGAGAGGTATATGGAAAAAAATGAAAAAATTGAAAGGTTGATGCTTCTTTTATAGACAATTTGTCTATCTCATTCCTTGTTGATGGTACTGCTGTTTCTTTGTGACAGCTACTACATTACTCATTCAATCATAGAGCAAAGAATGTAGCTAGGAGTTTTTCTTTGTATTTCTTTCAATTTTCACTTCTTTCCGTAATGATATGTATGTAGTAAAGAGTAGTAATTTAATTTTAACAGCTAACATTAATTTAAGACCAAAAAAAATTGAATTAAATATCGCCTAAAAATGTGTCGATGCATTAAAGCAGTGGAATTTTTCTTTTAAAAAGTACTAGAAAATGAAAGAGAATGTTGAAGCAAATAAGTAAAAAAAAAAAAAAATTATAGCCAAATAGTTAACCAATATCTAGAAATAAAGGTTTTTTTCTTTTATTACTTAAAGCTGATCTGTGCTCTGTTTATATAATGTAATCAAATATATGAACTCAAGGAAAACAAGCAGAAAACCAGTGATTTATATAGACAGCCAATTTGCAAAATGTTATAGCGAAAGAAAAATATTTTGTGCCTATCACTTAAAGTTAGTGATAGTATGATTAGATCGACCAATTTTTTAAGAGAGTAGATCCTTCATTTTTGAAGAGACCATGTATTTCTTAGGGAAAATGTCATTGGAATATATTATAAGTGATATTAAAACTAAAGAACAGAAAAATGGTCTACATAATTTGTATGACCATCAGTAGGAAAATACTTGGGGTATTGGAAGATCTTGAAGATGGAGTGATACACGTCTGTATCAACTAGTGTACTCTGATCGGCCTGAGAAATGATAAATGTAAGATGAGCTACGTTAATAAAGATTGTCATTAGTTAAATATTGACTTGTTATCAGTAATAAGTAAAAAGAAAAAGCACTTGATTCCACTAATATTATTTTTGGGCTTTTGTCTCAAACTCCACGCAAAATTTGCTGGTTATAATATTATACACAAGCAGCTTTGTTATTGTTTTCTTACTGTCTTTAATACAAGATTAGCTTGATCTTATAATATGAACTTTTTTAATACGAAAAAACCAATGTGAGAATACTATATTAGAAATCATATTGCTTGATGATTCTACACAAACTTGACTACTTTGAATGTCTGAAAGTGTATCAAGTGTTTTTTTTAATGTCTATGATCAGTACTGTTATACTGTTTGAGACAAAGCATTACGTTAAAAGTGACTCTTTATGCCATGGATATATATTAATTCAAAGAAAATCTGCTTTGAAACATTTTTTTCTTAAGTTTAAATAGTTCAAAAAGAAAACATAAAGTAAAAAAAAATTCTAGCCATATGAGACTATAAAGTACTGACCAGTAGTAAAGATGTGATGCCGAGTTTTGAAAATATATTTTAGGATCTAAAAAAAATCAGTTTTTATATATATATTAAGATAGATAAAATCTCTACCTTTTTGCAGTTATTTCTGTGCGTAAAGGTTTGTAGTTTTAAAGCAAGAATATTATATACATATATCAAATATTTATATATAGCAGTACTTTTGTACTTTTTACATATAAAACATATATATATATATTTAAATATTTTTTATTAATTAATTATAGTTAAGTGTTTGAATCTTTTTTAACTAAAACTATATATAATCAAAGCTTAATATAATCATAATAGCGGGATATTCAAAATCATATAACTATTCATTTATTTTTTATTTATTTATGTAATCATTTTAATATAAAGGTTTCTGTAAAGCCATTTTGCTATACAAGAATACTCAGAAATTCAGCATAAAGTGATAGTTATATTGCACTAGAAAATTACAGATTTTAGCTGAGAAGCATATGTATTTCGATTTATGAAAGAAATAAGCTACTGGGAATAAATAAAGATAAAAATAAGAGTAGAATGATTCAATTAAACAACAAACAGAAAATATAGCTTCTTTTCAATATGTAATTAATGAATTGGGCAATATATACTTCTGTAGATATATAATTGTATATTACATACAAAAATAAAAATTTTACTTTGTTGTTGTTTCTTTGGGATGAAAGCTGAATAAGTGGTTTGTGTAAGCCTTGTACAATATACCAATATGGGTTGGGCTTATACAAACCTGACTATTGTGAGAGCTTGTAAAAAGGCTTAGGAAAACACATTTTCTATACCAAAAGCAAATAGCTTGAGCAATTATTCAGAAACAGTTATATTTCTCAGCCATATGTATTAACCAAGCCATTTCAAAAAAAGTATATATAATGTAAGAAAAAGATCCAAAATATCATTCAATTCATATTAATCAAAAACATCAATTCATTCTTAAACTTTACATCATGCGCTCTCCTATGGTTCAAATCTTCTCTACTCTCTGTTTTCTTGGACTCTTGGTAAACTTGACACAGGCAGCTCCGTATGCCCCTGGTGATTGGCGTTTGAAGTTTCACATGGATCGTCCAGTAGAAAAATCAACCGCAAAATGCATGTGGTATACCGCTAAAAATTTGTGTGCCTAAGACCATCTTGCCTTGTTTTATATAAATTTACTCATTTTGAATAGTATATAAATATATATTAATCAATGTAATATCGAAAATAAATAAAGTTAATACTTCTTTTTGTGACTTTGTAATATACATACTGAAACGTAGAACAGAATAGATTCTTTGAACTTTAATAAAATAATAAGGATTTCTACTTTTTATATTTTATTCTCATACATGTATACAATATGAAATCTGTGTTGTATTTATTATAAGTGGTTTCATTGAGCTTAATATCTCTGTTTTGGCTACTAAAGACAAAATATAAAGTATTGAACTACCTCAATTTGTAGGCATGCCTATATAACTAACATTTTTTTTTGTTAAACGTAAGACGTATCGAATTTCTTTATAGGCTACAGAAGGTAGATATCTAAAAAATAGGGTTTAAGTTTTAGTGCAGCAATACTTTACCCTATTCAAAGAATTAAAAGTAGTGTTTGATAAAATAATGCTAATTTTATATCTTATTCAATATATATATCCTTGGGAAATACTCGGTGGATTGAATGAATACAATCTCTGTAATGCTTACATTAATAAGTATACAAATACTAGTCATATTTTTATTTTAAAGGGTTTATTATAGCATTATATAACAAATACAACAATTATAATAGGTAACGACAGTGAATTTCTCTCTTTACCATTTCCTATTGATAATATTCTTTGACTGATTTGCGAAGATTATCTTGTATGAGCGTAAAGCTTAGCACTTGAAAATTATTTTGAAAAGTAGTACTTACCAATAGACACTATATATCTTTAGCCATAAGTTTGCAGTTCTAATATATCATTCACATCTCATAGTATATGTTAAAGTAGATAACTAATTATTTCAGACAATTTAATTTTATTACTTTTATATAGACAAGTCTGTAAAGCTCAAAATAAATTATTATATGTAGAAATGGTTAATTTGATTGATACTTTCAATTTGAAAAAAAGAAAACGGCTTTAGATCAATGAGAGAATAGACATCTCTTATGTGTGTGCGTGTGTATTTAAAACAATATATGAATGCTGGTTATAAGTAAAGATCCAAGAAATTAGTTAAAATATAGCAAAGATGTATTTAATGAATACAGAGTACAAAATTAATTTCTATTATTATAAAATCAATATATAAAATACATTTTTATTGACATCAACTATGTAATTGAATTAGAAGTAAAGTAGTTTAGCTTGGATATCAAAGAACTTGATAATTTATTCACAAAAATACAATCAATAATTTGAAAATTTGATCTACTCTAAATATAAATATATTAGCTGGGATGGTCCAAATCCCAGTGTATGCTGTCGCAGGTCAGCACCATATTTTACTAGCTATTACATTTCTTCTTCGTGCCTTGTCCAGATCCAGAGGAGAGGGGGTCCAACGCCAGTCCATTCCATTGATTCTTTTTTGATTTTTGATTTTCTTGTTTTTTGATTTGATTTTTTGATCTTTTTTTTTGATTTTTTTCGTTTTTTTTTTTTGCTTTTTTTTTATATTTTTTATGATTTGCTTTTCTTCATTTGATTTGATGAAATATTCTATTCTATTCAATTGTATAGTATAATCTGTTTTGATATTTTTTTAATAGACATGATGTGTCTTGATATGTCTTGTCTTCAATTGATTTGGGTTGATTTGTATTGACTTGATATGATTTGTATAATGTTCATGGTCATAGATACTGAGAGTGACTTTGTTAAAGGCCGTCTTTAGATTTGATTTGAGAGAGAATTTGAGAAAAGTAATCTTCAGATTTGGTGAAGAGAGACTTTGGAAAAAAACCACTTTCTGATATGAACCCAGAGAGGCTTTATTAGAAAACGCCTTGTTTTTTTAGCCGAGATAGATTTTGTAAAATGACATCTTCCGCTTTGATTAGAAAGATCTTGTAAAAAGACACCTGAAGATATGTGACAGGAGAGCCTTTGTAAAGAGTGCCATATAACTTGAGTGGAGAGTTACTTGGTAAAAGAACACCTTCCGATTTAAGCTGAGAAAGGTTTTGTGAAAGAGAACCTTCCGATTTGAGCTGAGAATTGGTAAAGACACCAACAGATTTGAGCCAAAAGAGACTTTGCTAAAGGACACATTCACGTTTGAATGAAGAGAGAGAAAGGGACTTTGTGAAAGAGAACCTTCCGATTTGAGTTGAGAGAGAGAGTTTGTAAAAAAACGCCTTTAGATTTGAGCGGAGGGATGCTTGGTAAAGGGACACCTTCCGATTTGGATTGAGAGAATTTGTTAAAGACCAACTTCTGATTTGAGCTAAGAGAGAGTTTGTGAACGGACACCTTCAGTCTTGAATGAAGAGAGACTTTGGAAAAAGCGCCTTCAGATTTTAGTAGAGAGAGTTTGTGAACAGACATCTTTAGTCTTAAGTTAAGAGAGACTTTGGAAAGAGCGCCTTTTGACTTGAGTGGAGAGATATTTTGGAAAGAACATATTCCGATTCAAGTCGAGAGAGACTTTTTAAAAGGACACCTTCAGTCTTGACCCAAGAGAAACTTTGTAAAGGACACATTGTGATTTGAGACAACAAAGATTTTGGAAAGCAGTACCCTCCAGTTTGAGTGGATACAGAGACGCTTCGTTAACGAATGCATTGTTTTTGTTTTTGTTTTTGACATTGTTTTTGCCTTGTGTTTTTGATATTATTTTTTTTCTTCTTTTTTTCTTCTTTTTTTTTTACAAAATATTGGAATGGATATTGGACTGGACAATGGACCCCCCCCTTCCTGGACTTGAACAAGGCACTGGACCCTATACTATACAACTGCGAAATATATATATTATTAGTTCTAAGATATTTGATACTCTAATTAACAGCGTAATATTTTTGTGACGCCCAACTGAAATGGGTTCAGTTTTGTTTTGTGTTGTTTTTCAGAGAAAACACCAAGAGCAGGATTCCTTTGAATAGCTATATTGTTGCTATTGTGTTTCCGTAGTTCCTTCCGAAATATTTTCTTGCTTGCTGATGGAGGCCTGTAATAGATATACTGGTGCCACAGAAATGTCTGCAAAATCCATTCGGGGATTGCCAAAACCTTTTTTTTTATGTATGAAACTACGGCCTTTGACCAACGCATAAAATTCATATTTGAAGAAATTGTTGACCCAGTGGAGATTCTTGAAGTGCTTTTGGCCGACCCATGAAATGGTAAGCTCCTGGGTTGTATAATTTGATGGTGCATTTTTGATAGCTTGATACAATTGACTTGATCACTTGAATACTTGAGGCGGGATATAGTCCTACACACAATATTCTCGCGGGAAAGATTTACTACTGGATTGAATTTCCATGATTTTTTATAGGAACGGGGGTATATAATTTTCTTAATGTGAGTCAGAGACCGGCCACCAAGTAGCTTGAACACCGTGCAAAATGCTTGATTTTCTTGGTTGCTTGTATTGGTGAGCATCAGTAGACTTTGCATATTTTTGTTACTGTCCTCTCATTCCACCTTTGATAATTTCTTTTTTTGTTCTTTTTTTTTTGTTCTTTTTTTTTTTTTGTTCTTTTTTTTTGTTCTTTTTTTTTGTTCTTTTTTTTTTCTAATTTTTTCCTTTACATATATATATATAAACATCCACTTTTTCTTTTTGCGTTTTAGAACCAGTCTGATATTGGCTTCCTGCTTGACTGATTCTGTCCTCATCAAACTTTGACTTGATAGTTTGCTAAAATTAGACTCATGATATGACCTTTGATTGAATCTTGCTTTTCATTGGCAATCACTTGCGCACGTATTTGGACCATATATGTGGGTTGTTTGTCCCTGCTATACAGACATTGCCGGTATTGCTTGCTTTAGCCTACTCTTCTTGACAGCTCTGAATACGACCCGGTTGACCCAATTAATCAAATCTTGGTTCTATATATCGGCCAAATTTGAGGACAACTCATAATATGCTGGCTTGTGTTCAACCCATGGCTGTATTAAATACTCATAGCTGTCGATGAAATTCTTGATATCCTATCCACTTGGTAGTAGATACTCTACTTGCATAGTATCTACTATATATTATAACCTTAATAGTATTGAAAAAAGCCAAGCGCTTGTTTCCTGAAGCACATCTTGAGTAGTAGTCATATCAAATAAACATGGTTTCTTAGGTTTGTAATTGGCATGTGTTGTACATTTGAGATGCTTTTCTGCATCATGCGCTTGGCTCATTGATTGTATCTCTTGTTGATAATCGTCTTGAAAGTATCATAGCAGGTATTATAGA
>NW_017265149.1:636949-641122 GCF_001638985.1 Phycomyces blakesleeanus NRRL 1555(-)
AATTAATGAATTGGGCAATATATACTTCTGTAGATATATAATTGTATATTACATACAAAAATAAGAATTTTACTTTGTTGTTGTTTCTTTGGGATGAAAGCTGAATAAGTGGTTTGTGTAAGTCTTGTACAATATACCAATATGGGTTGGGCTTATACAAACCTGACTATTGTGAGAGCTTGTAAAAAGGCTTAGGAAAACACATTTTCTATACCAAAAGCAAATAGCTTGAGCAATTATTCAGAAACAGTTATATTTCTCAGCCATATGTATTCACCAAGCCATTTCAAAAAAAGTATATATAATGTAAGAAAAAGATCCAAAATATCATTCAATTCATATTAATCAAAAACATCAATTCATTCTTAAACTTTACATCATGCGCTCTCCTATGGTTCAAATCTTCTCTACTCTATGTTTTCTTGGACTCTTGGTAAACTTGACACAGGCAGCTCCGTATGCCCCTGGTGATTGGCGTTTGAAGTTTCACATGTATCGTCCAGTAGAAAAACCAACCGCAAAATGCATGTGGTATACCGCTAAAAATTTGTGTGCCTAAGACCATCTTGCCTTGTTTTATATAAATTTACTCATTTTGAATAGTATATAAATATATATTAATCAATGTAATATCGAAAATAAATAAAGTTAATACTTCTTTTTGTGACTTTGTAATATACATACTGAAACGTAGAACAGAATAGATTCTTTGAACTTTAATTAAAATAATAAGGATTTCTACTTTTTATATTTTATTCTCATACATGTATACAATATGAAATCTGTGTTGTATTTATTATAAGTGGTTTCATTGAGCTTAATATCTCTGTTTTGGCTACTAAAGACAAAATATAAAGGATTGAACTACCTCAATTCGTAGGCATGCCTATATAACTAACATTTTTTTTGTTAAACGTAAGACATATCGAATTTCTTTATAGGCTACAGAAGGTAGATATCTAAAAAATAGGGTTTAAGTTTTAATGCAGCAATACTTTACCCTATTCAAAGAATTAAAAGTAGTGTTTGATAAAATAATGCTAATTTTATATCTTATTCAATATATATATCCTTGGGAAATACTCGGTGGATTGGATGAATACAATCTCTATAATGCTTACATTAATAGGTATACAAATACTAGTCATATTTTTATTTTAAAGGGTTTATTATAGCATTATATAACAAATACAACAATTATAATAGGTAACGACAGTGAATTTTTTTTTTACCATTTTCTATTGATAATATTCTTTGGCTGATTTGCGAAGATTATCTTGTATGAGCGTAAAGCTTAGCACTTGAAAATTATTTTGAAAAGTAGTACTTACCAATAGACACTATATATCTTTAGCCATAAGTTTGCAGTTCTACTATATCATTCACATCTCATAGTATATGTTGAAGTAGATAACCAATTATTTCAGACAATTTAATTTTATTACTTTTATATAGACAAGCCTGATAAAGCTCAAAATAAATTATTATATGTAGAAATGGTTAATTTGATTGATACTTTCAATTTGAAAAAAAGAAAACGGCTTTAGATCAATGAGAGAATAGACATCTCTTATGTGTGTGCGTGTGTATTTAAAACAATATATGAATGCTGGTTATAAGTAAAGATCCAAGAAATTAGTTAAAATATAGCAAAGATGTATTTAATGAATACAGAGTACAAAATTAATTTCTATTATTATAAAATCAATATATAAAATACATTTTTATTGACATCAACTATGTAATTGAATTAGAAGTAAAGTAGTTTAGCTTGGATATCAAAGAACTTGATAATTTATTCACAAAAATACAATCAATAATTTGAAAATTTGATCTACTCTAAATATAAATATATTAGCTGGGATGGTCCAAATCCCAGTGTATGCTGTCGCAGGTCAGCACCATATTTTACTAGCTATTACATTTCTTCTTCGTGCCTTGTCCAGATCCAGAGGAGAGGGGGTCCAACGCCAGTCCATTCCATTGATTCTTTTTTGATTTTTGATTTTCTTGTTTTTTGATTTGATTTTTTAATTTTTTTTTTGATTTTTTTTTGATCTTTTTTTTGCTTTTTTTTATATTTTTTATGATTTGCTTTTCTTCATTTGATTTGATAAAATATTCTATTCTATTCTATTGTATAGTATAATCTGTTTTGATATTTTTTAATAGACATGATGTGTCTTGATATGTCTTGGTCTGACTTGACTAGACTTGATTTGATATGTCTTGTCTTCAATTGATTTGGGTTGATTTGTATTGACTTGATATGATTTGTATAATGTTCATGGTCATAGATACTGAGAGTGACTTTGTTAAAGGACGTCTTTAGATTTGATTTGAGAGAGAGTTTGAGAAAAGTAATCTTCAGATTTGGTGAAGAGAGACTTTGGAAAAAAACCACTTTCTGATATGAACCCAGAGAGGCTTTATTAGAAAACGCCTTGTTTTTTTAGCCGAGATGGATTTTGTAAAATGACATCTTCCGCTTTGATTAGAAAGATCTTGTAAAAGGACACCTGAAGATATGTGACAGGAGAGCCTTTGTAAAGAGTGCCATATAACTTGAGTGGAGAGTTACTTGGTAAAAGAACACCTTCCGATTTAAGCTGAGAAAGGTTTTGTGAAAGAGAACCTTCCGATTTGAGTTGAGAATTGGTAAAGACATCAACAGATTTGAGCCAAAAGAGACATTGCTAAAGGACACATTCACGTTTGAATGAAGAGAGAGAAAGGGACTTTGTGAAAGAGAACCTTCCGATTTGAGTTGAGAGAGAGAGTTTGTAAAAAAACGCCTTTAGATTTGAGCGGAGGGATGCTTGGTAAAGGGACACCTTCCGATTTGGATTGAGAGAATTTGTTAACGACCAACTTCTGATTTGAGCTAAGAGAGAGTTTGTGAACGGACACCTTCAGTCTTGAATGAAGAGAGACTTTGGAAAAAGCGCCTTCAGATTTTAGTAGAGAGAGTTTGTGAACAGACATCTTTAGTCTTAAGTTAAGAGAGACTTTGGAAAGAGCGCCTTTTGACTTGAGTGGAGAGATATTTTGGAAAGAACATATTCCGATTTAAGTCGAGAGAGACTTTTTAAAAGGACACCTTCAGTCTTGACCCAAGAGAAACTTTGTAAAGGACACATTGTGATTTGAGACAACAAAGATTTTGGAAAGCAGTACCCTCCAGTTTGAGTGGATACAGAGACGCTTCGTTAACGAATGCATTGTTTTTGTTTTTGTTTTTGACATTGTTTTTGCTTTGTGTTTTTGATATTATTATTTTTTCTTCTTTTTTCTTTTTTTTTTTTTTACAAAATATTGGAATGGATATTGGACTGGACAATGGACCCCCCCTTTCTGGACTTGAACAAGGCACTGGACCCTATACTATACAACTGCGAAATATATATATTATTAGTTCTAAGATATTTGATACTCTAATTAACAGCGTAATATTTTTGTGACGCCCAACTGAAATGGGTTCAGTTTTGCTTTGTGTTGTTTTTCAGAGAAAACACCAAGAGCAGGATTCCTTTGAATAGCTATATTGTTGCTATTGTGTTTCCGTAGTTCCTTCCGAAATATTTTCTTGCTTGCTGATGGAGGCCTGTAATAGATATACTGGTGCCACAGAATTGTCTGCAAAATCCATTCGGGGATCGCCAAAACCTTTTTTTTTATGTATGAAACTACGGCCTTTGACCAACGTATAAAATTCATATTTGAAGAAATTGTTGACCCAGTGGAGATTCTTGAAGTGCTTTTGGCCGACCCATGAAATGGTAAGCTCCTGGGTTGTATAATTTGATGGTGCATTTTTGATAGCTTGATACAATTGACTTGATCACTTGAATACTTGAGGCGGGATATAGTGCTACACACAATTTTCTCGCGGGAAAGATTTACTACTGGATTGAATTTCCATGATTTTTTGTAGGAACGGGGGTATATAATTTTCTTAATGTGAGTCAGAGACCGGCCACCAAGTAGCTTGAACACCGTGCAAAATGCTTGATTTTCTTGGTTGATTGTATTGGTGAGCATCAGGAGACTTTGCATATTTTTGTTACTGTCCTCTCATTCCACCTTTGATAATTTCTTTTTTTGTCCGTTTTTTTTTTGTTCTTTTTTTTTTGTTCTTTTTTTTTTGTTCTTTTTTTTTTGTTCTTTTTTTTT
>NW_017265149.1:646323-648332 GCF_001638985.1 Phycomyces blakesleeanus NRRL 1555(-)
TTAAATAGTTCAAAAAGAAAACATAAAGTAAAAAAAAATTCTAGCCATATGAGACTATAAAGTACTGACCAGTAGTAAAGATGTGATGCCGAGTTTTGAAAATATATTTTAGGATCTAAAAAAAATCAGTTTTTATATATATATTAAGATAGATAAAATCTCTACCTTTTTGCAGTTATTTCTGTGCGTAAAGGTTTGTAGTTTTAAAGCAAGAATATTATATACATATATCAAATATTTATATATAGCAGTACTTTCGTACTTTTTACATATAAAACATATATATATATTTAAATATTTTTTATTAATTAATTATAGTTAAGTGTTTGAATCTTTTTTAACTAAAACTATATATAATCAAAGCTTAATATAATCATAATAGCGGGATATTCAAAATCATATAACTATTCATTTATTTTTTATTTATTTATGTAATCATTTTAATATAAAGGTTTCTGTAAAGCCATTTTGCTATACAAGAATACTCAGAAATTCAGCATAAAGTGATAGTTATATTGCACTAGAAAATTACAGATTTTAGCTGAGAAGCATATGTATTTCGATTTATGAAAGAAATAAGCTACTGGGAATAAATAAAGATAAAAATAAGAGTAGAATGATTCAATTAAACAACAAACAGAAAATATAGCTTCTTTTCAATATGTAATTAATGAATTGGGCAATATATACTTCTGTAGATATATAATTGTATATTACATACAAAAATAAGAATTTTACTTTGTTGTTGTTTCTTTGGGATGAAAGCTGAATAAGTGGTTTGTGTAAGTCTTGTACAATATACCAATATGGGTTGGGCTTATACAAACCTGACTATTGTGAGAGCTTGTAAAAAGGCTTAGGAAAACACATTTTCTATACCAAAAGCAAATAGCTTGAGCAATTATTCAGAAACAGTTATATTTCTCAGCCATATGTATTCACCAAGCCATTTCAAAAAAAGTATATATAATGTAAGAAAAAGATCCAAAATATCATTCAATTCATATTAATCAAAAACATCAATTCATTCTTAAACTTTACATCATGCGCTCTCCTATGGTTCAAATCTTCTCTACTCTATGTTTTCTTGGACTCTTGGTAAACTTGACACAGGCAGCTCCGTATGCCCCTGGTGATTGGCGTTTGAAGTTTCACATGTATCGTCCAGTAGAAAAACCAACCGCAAAATGCATGTGGTATACCGCTAAAAATTTGTGTGCCTAAGACCATCTTGCCTTGTTTTATATAAATTTACTCATTTTGAATAGTATATAAATATATATTAATCAATGTAATATCGAAAATAAATAAAGTTAATACTTCTTTTTGTGACTTTGTAATATACATACTGAAACGTAGAACAGAATAGATTCTTTGAACTTTAATTAAAATAATAAGGATTTCTACTTTTTATATTTTATTCTCATACATGTATACAATATGAAATCTGTGTTGTATTTATTATAAGTGGTTTCATTGAGCTTAATATCTCTGTTTTGGCTACTAAAGACAAAATATAAAGTATTGAGCTACCTCAATTCGTAGGCATGCCTATATAACTAACATTTTTTTTTGTTAAACGTAAGACGTATCGAATTTCTTTATAGGCTTCAGAAGGTAGATATCTAAAAAATAGGGTTTAAGTTTTAGTGCAGCAATACTTTACCCTATTCAAAGAATTAAAAGTAGTGTTTGATAAAATAATGCTAATTTTATATCTTATTCAATATATATATCCTTGGGAAATACTCGGTGGATTGAATGAATACAATCTCTGTAATGCTTACATTAATAAGTATACAAATACTAGTCATATTTTTATTTTAAAGGGTTTATTATAGCATTATATAACAAATACAACAATTATAATAGGTAACGACAGTGAATTTCTCTCTTTACCATTTCCTATTGATAATATTCTTTGACTGATTTGCGAAGATTATCTTGTATGAGCGTAAAGCTTAGCACTTGAAAATTATTTTGAAAAGTAGTACTTACCAATAGACACT
>NW_017265149.1:648466-665001 GCF_001638985.1 Phycomyces blakesleeanus NRRL 1555(-)
ATAGGTATACAAATACTAGTCATATTTTTATTTTAAAGGGTTTATTATAGCATTATATAACAAATACAACAATTATAATAGGTAACGACAGTGAATTTTTTTTTTACCATTTTCTATTGATAATATTCTTTGGCTGATTTGCGAAGATTATCTTGTATGAGCGTAAAGCTTAGCACTTGAAAATTATTTTGAAAAGTAGTACTTACCAATAGACACTATATATCTTTAGCCATAAGTTTGCAGTTCTACTATATCATTCACATCTCATAGTATATGTTGAAGTAGATAACCAATTATTTCAGACAATTTAATTTTATTACTTTTATATAGACAAGCCTGATAAAGCTCAAAATAAATTATTATATGTAGAAATGGTTAATTTGATTGATACTTTCAATTTGAAAAAAAGAAAACGGCTTTAGATCAATGAGAGAATAGACATCTCTTATGTGTGTGCGTGTGTATTTAAAACAATATATGAATGCTGGTTATAAGTAAAGATCCAAGAAATTAGTTAAAATATAGCAAAGATGTATTTAATGAATACAGAGTACAAAATTAATTTCTATTATTATAAAATCAATATATAAAATACATTTTTATTGACATCAACTATGTAATTGAATTAGAAGTAAAGTAGTTTAGCTTGGATATCAAAGAACTTGATAATTTATTCACAAAAATACAATCAATAATTTGAAAATTTGATCTACTCTAAATATAAATATATTAGCTGGGATGGTCCAAATCCCAGTGTATGCTGTCGCAGGTCAGCACCATATTTTACTAGCTATTACATTTCTTCTTCGTGCCTTGTCCAGATCCAGAGGAGAGGGGGTCCAACGCCAGTCCATTCCATTGATTCTTTTTTGATTTTTGATTTTCTTGTTTTTTGATTTGATTTTTTAATTTTTTTTTTGATTTTTTTTTGATCTTTTTTTTGCTTTTTTTTATATTTTTTATGATTTGCTTTTCTTCATTTGATTTGATAAAATATTCTATTCTATTCTATTGTATAGTATAATCTGTTTTGATATTTTTTAATAGACATGATGTGTCTTGATATGTCTTGGTCTGACTTGACTAGACTTGATTTGATATGTCTTGTCTTCAATTGATTTGGGTTGATTTGTATTGACTTGATATGATTTGTATAATGTTCATGGTCATAGATACTGAGAGTGACTTTGTTAAAGGACGTCTTTAGATTTGATTTGAGAGAGAGTTTGAGAAAAGTAATCTTCAGATTTGGTGAAGAGAGACTTTGGAAAAAAACCACTTTCTGATATGAACCCAGAGAGGCTTTATTAGAAAACGCCTTGTTTTTTTAGCCGAGATGGATTTTGTAAAATGACATCTTCCGCTTTGATTAGAAAGATCTTGTAAAAGGACACCTGAAGATATGTGACAGGAGAGCCTTTGTAAAGAGTGCCATATAACTTGAGTGGAGAGTTACTTGGTAAAAGAACACCTTCCGATTTAAGCTGAGAAAGGTTTTGTGAAAGAGAACCTTCCGATTTGAGTTGAGAATTGGTAAAGACATCAACAGATTTGAGCCAAAAGAGACATTGCTAAAGGACACATTCACGTTTGAATGAAGAGAGAGAAAGGGACTTTGTGAAAGAGAACCTTCCGATTTGAGTTGAGAGAGAGAGTTTGTAAAAAAACGCCTTTAGATTTGAGCGGAGGGATGCTTGGTAAAGGGACACCTTCCGATTTGGATTGAGAGAATTTGTTAACGACCAACTTCTGATTTGAGCTAAGAGAGAGTTTGTGAACGGACACCTTCAGTCTTGAATGAAGAGAGACTTTGGAAAAAGCGCCTTCAGATTTTAGTAGAGAGAGTTTGTGAACAGACATCTTTAGTCTTAAGTTAAGAGAGACTTTGGAAAGAGCGCCTTTTGACTTGAGTGGAGAGATATTTTGGAAAGAACATATTCCGATTTAAGTCGAGAGAGACTTTTTAAAAGGACACCTTCAGTCTTGACCCAAGAGAAACTTTGTAAAGGACACATTGTGATTTGAGACAACAAAGATTTTGGAAAGCAGTACCCTCCAGTTTGAGTGGATACAGAGACGCTTCGTTAACGAATGCATTGTTTTTGTTTTTGTTTTTGACATTGTTTTTGCTTTGTGTTTTTGATATTATTATTTTTTCTTCTTTTTTCTTTTTTTTTTTTTTTACAAAATATTGGAATGGATATTGGACTGGACAATGGACCCCCCCTTCCTGGACTTGAACAAGGCACTGGACCCTATACTATACAACTGCGAAATATATATATTATTAGTTCTAAGATATTTGATACTCTAATTAACAGCGTAATATTTTTGTGACGCCCAACTGAAATGGGTTCAGTTTTGCTTTGTGTTGTTTTTCAGAGAAAACACCAAGAGCAGGATTCCTTTGAATAGCTATATTGTTGCTATTGTGTTTCCGTAGTTCCTTCCGAAATATTTTCTTGCTTGCTGATGGAGGCCTGTAATAGATATACTGGTGCCACAGAATTGTCTGCAAAATCCATTCGGGGATCGCCAAAACCTTTTTTTTTATGTATGAAACTACGGCCTTTGACCAACGTATAAAATTCATATTTGAAGAAATTGTTGACCCAGTGGAGATTCTTGAAGTGCTTTTGGCCGACCCATGAAATGGTAAGCTCCTGGGTTGTATAATTTGATGGTGCATTTTTGATAGCTTGATACAATTGACTTGATCACTTGAATACTTGAGGCGGGATATAGTGCTACACACAATTTTCTCGCGGGAAAGATTTACTACTGGATTGAATTTCCATGATTTTTTGTAGGAACGGGGGTATATAATTTTCTTAATGTGAGTCAGAGACCGGCCACCAAGTAGCTTGAACACCGTGCAAAATGCTTGATTTTCTTGGTTGATTGTATTGGTGAGCATCAGGAGACTTTGCATATTTTTGTTACTGTCCTCTCATTCCACCTTTGATAATTTCTTTTTTTGTCCGTTTTTTTTTTGTTCTTTTTTTTTTGTTCTTTTTTTTTTGTTCTTTTTTTTTTGTTCTTTTTTTTTTTGTTCTTTTTTTTTTGTTCTTTTTTTTTTGTTCTTTTTTTTTGTTCTTTTTTTTTCTAATTTTTTCCTTTACATATATATATATATATATAAACATCCGCTTTTTCTTTTTGCGTTTTAGAACCAGTCTGATATTGGCTTCCTGCTTGACTGATTCTGTCCTCATCAAACTTTGACTTGATAGTTTGCTAAAATTAGACTCATGATATGACCTTTGATTGAATCTTGCTTTTCATTGGCAATCACTTGCGCACGTATTTGGACCCTAGATGTAGGTTGTTTGTCCTTGGTATACAGACATTGCCGGTATTGCTTGCTTTAGCCTACTCTTCTTGACAGCTCCGAACATGACCCGGTTGACCCAATTAATCGAATCTTGATTCCATATATCGGCCAAATTTGAGGACAACTCATAATATGCTGGCTTGTGTTCAACCCATGGCTGTATTAAATACTCATAGCTGTCGATGAAATTCTCGATATCCTATCCACTTGGTAGTAGATACTCTACTTGCATAGTGTCTACTATATATTGTAACCTTAATAGTATTGAAAAAAGCCAAGCGCTTGTTTCCTGAAGCCCATCTTGAGTAGTAGTCGTATCAAATAAACGTGGTTTCTTAGATTTGTGATTGGTATGTGCTGTAAATTTGAGATACTTTTCTGCATCATACGCTTGGCTTATTGATTGTATCTCTTGTTGATAATCGGCTTGAAAGTATCATAGCAGATATTATAAACCCGCCAGCTGTATATTTTTAAGGACTGCCTATTGTTTACTGTGGAATCCATTTGAAAGTCAATAAGATTACCCCTAGACTTGAGTTAATACATCTATCGACTCTGCAGAATCCACTAGACGGAACCAGAGACACGCAAAAACTTGAATAATGTTTTTCTAGAACGCCAAGGGCCACCAAGGTTGACCAAATACGATTTATAGCTGCCACAAAACCAAACGTCCACGTTTTATAACTTAAAATTTTGGTATCCATTTTCAAGATCAAAAACCAGGTTCATGGTAGCCCAAACGAATTACATAGCACAATCCATAAACAGAGATATTGAAGCAATACGACACTCATGCGCTTGAGAACAAAAGCAGGAAACCCAGACAGGGAAATCTATTGACCCAATAGTCAAACGCCTGCGGACAGCAATCAAAAACAAAGAGAGACAAAACCCAGATACATGCAACAGTCAAATGCCTGTGGGCAGCAACCAGACCAATAGATGGATAAAGTCCAGATATATGGCAGTCAAACGCATGAGAACAATAATTAAAAACACGGGAAAAAACCCCAAGTTTCACAGCAGTCAAAGGCCTGCAAGCAGCACCAGTAACACATGCAAACAAAGTCCAGATACATGGATGACGATTGCCTGAAAATAACATCCAGAAACACAGACAGCCAAAGTCTAGACAACGAAACAAAAGGGACCAATAACGTCCAAACAAAATAGGGAAAACCAAGAACCCAAGAACTCGATCATAGCCTTGGGGGGTGGAACTCAAAAAGATTTCTACCAACCCGAAACTATTTTTTTTAAAAATAAATAAATAATTAAATAAATAAATTAGAGTCAATAAATTTTCAATATGTATAAATAATAAATATAGTAGTAAAAATATAAGTCAAAATTTTACCTTTTTGAGAACCAGAGGGTCGCTACCACCACTTTCGAATATATGCAGACGGTGATTAACAGCAAGTGCAACGAGCCACAACTCAGCCTACACCTGCTCTGCATACATCGGTGTAGACAACTCCACGTCTACCTTCCCTCTACTATCCAAAGACTTTGGACTCGGAACCAAACAAGCAAGCGGACCATGGCGTCAAACTTAAAAAAGAATGATTAGCCAGACCTTTGAATATGCGAGCAATTGGAACCGAACGTAAAGGGGAATCTGACTACCGCCTGCTGACCCCGGCATCTCATGCTTCATCGTCAAAGTCACTCTCTTCTAACTCAGCAAGGAGATCTGCCAACACCGAGTCTTGCAGGGTGACGCCCTCGTCGTCATCTTCGTGTCCCTCATCCGAGTCCTCTTCGTCATCATCATCTTCTTCTTCTTCACCTAGGACTTCTTCTGGACTCTCGGGAGCGGTAGTCAGCCACGCCACAACACCAGGAATTGTGGTAGGCTCTGGTGCCTTATCCTCTGGCAACGACACGCCAGATGGACCGTGAAGGCCAGCACCAGAATCAGATCTGGGGAGAGAAGGGGAAGATGGTAGTCTTGGACCCTCCTCTGGATTCCCCACGAGATCTTCTGCAACTTGCTGTGGGACACAAGTCGCGCCTTTGTTGGTAATGTTTACCTGTTCAAGTGGGAATGGGCAAGCCACACCAGAAGCAGGAAACATGGTTGCAGCACCAGAAACCGGAAACATGGTAGCCGCACCAGAGACAGAAAGTCCGGTAGCAGCACCAGAAGCAGGAAACATGGTGACAGCACCAGAAGCAGGGAACATAATTGCTGCCATGATGGGAGAGGCTTTTGAGACTAAGCACTCATCCCAGTGCATGAGGCAATCGTCTCGGTAGTGATCAAGGTTGCCCTCGATCCCTGGAACTACCTCGACGGCGAGGTCCATGAGACTGTCGCCATACAAGTCTTCTGGAACCATCGCTAGTTCGTTGTTCACGTTGTACCAGCAGGCTGTGGAGACGCCTGCAACAACGACACCGGCATACTCGACATCAAGCATTTCGGAAGACTCTGGCTCAGAGATTATACTCATTGCACAGTCGAGATCTTCCTCATCTGCATCCGTCAGCATCTGCTCCAAAGGAGTGTCAACAGTGGACAGGAAGTCCATGCGTTCTTGTTGCCCGAAGGCAAAGAGACCTCCGACCAACGCAGGACACTGAGGCACCTCCTCAGACCAGACAGTGTTTCCACCGTACCAGCAGTCTTCCATGGCCGAAGCCACCTCTGCTCCAACAGCACCCACTTGTTGGGCAGTACACATGGAGAGATCCCGGCCAGCCCAAAGGTCTTCACTGGTATCCTCAATTGACATAGAGCCAAAGAGAGATACCAGATCGGAAATTTCCGAAAGGATCATCTCCTGGCCAGAGAAAGGAAGCTCACCAACCAAAGGGAAACCTGGTCTCTGTTCAGTGAATGTGCCTTGTTCAGGGAGACAAGGCGAAGCAAGGAAACACCCAGTTGCAGGAACACTGGCAGAGACTTTATCATAGCAGATGCTATGGGTTTCGCTCTGGATACTGTTTTTCAACAGTTCTGGAGTAGATCCAATGGGCTTAGGAGGGTTCATCTTTGGAACTATCTCCTTGAACATCTGCTCCTCCAGTTCCTCCCCATAGTATGGGAGTCTGGTTCGGACCAAGCGTTTTAGTCCCTGGTTCTCATGACGCACTGGAATGTACGCCACTTGTTCCATGTGGGAACGCTTGTCATCTTCACGAACTGTTGGGTTCATCCGATGGCAGACGCTGTTCTGTTGCTTTACGGAAGTAGAACTAGAAAGACCTTCAACATCACTGGCACCATTAATCTCCGAAGAGACAGCAAGACAAGATATAGGCCCCAAGGCATCTCCAAGGGAGCCACTACGGCAGGAACCAGAAGAAAATACCTCCAACGAAGTACGGAAAGACTGCAAGCAACCTTCATCGTCTGACATATGGTCAATGTTAGTATCTATGTTGATATTACAGTACTCAATAGCTGTCTTACCTTTGTGGATTACTTTCATTCCGTATGAGAATAAGCCCATGTTAAAAACAGAGGGGACTGAGAGAGAGGATATAGCTGCGAAAAGCAGTGCGCAAAAGTAGGCTGAGGCAAGACATAAAGTCTGCAAGGCAAGTTGGATGGGATAGGAAATCATGAGAAATCGCGGGAAGAGAGGTATACGGAAAAAAATGAAAAAATTGAAAGGTTGATGCTTCTTTTATAGACAATTTGTCTATCTCATTCCTTGTTGATGGTACTGCTGTTTCTTTGTGACAGCTACTACATTACTCATTCAATCATAGAGCAAAGAATGTAGCTAGGAGTTTTTCTTTGTATTTCTTTCAATTTTCACTTCTTTCCGTAATGATATGTATGTAGTAAAGAGTAGTAATTTAATTTTAACAGCTAACATTAATTTAAGTCTAAAAAAAAATTGAATTAAATATCGTCTAAAAATGTGCGGATGCATTAAAGCAGTGGAATTTTTCTTTTAAAAAGTACTAGAAAATGAAAGAGAATGTTGAAGCAAATAAGTAAAAAAAAAAAATATATAGCCAAATAGTTAACCAATATCTAGAAATAGAGGTTTTTTTCTTTTATTACTTAAAGCTGATCTGTGCTCTGTTTATATAATGTAATCAAATATATAAACTCAAGGAAAACAAGTAGAAAACCAGTGATTTATATAGACAGCCAATTTGCAAAATGTTATAGCGAAAGAAAAATATTTTGTGCCTATCACTTAAAGTTAGTGATAGTATGATTAGATCGACCAATTTTTTAAGAGAGTAGATCCTTCATTTTTGAAGAGACCGTGTATTTCTTAGCAAAAATGTCGTTGGAATAAATTATAAATGATATTAAAACTAAAGAACAGAAAAATGGTCTACATAATTTGTATGACTATTAGTAGGAAAACGTTGGGGGTATTGGAAGATCTTGAAGATGGAGTGATACACGTTTGTATCAACTAGTGTACTCTGATCGGCCTGAGAAATGATAAATGTAAGATGAGCTATGTTCATAAAGATCTTCATTAGTTAAATATTGACCTGCTATCAGTAGTAAGTAAAGAGAAAAAGTACTTGATTCCACTAATATTATTTTTGGGCTTTTGTCTCAAACTCTACGCAAAATTTGCTGGTTATAGTATTATATACAAGCAGCTTTGTTATTGTTTTCTTACTGTCTTTAATACAAGATTAGCTTGATCTTATAATATGAACTTTTTTAATATAAAAAAACCAATGTGAGAATACTATATTAGAAATCATATTGCTTGATGATTTTACACAAACTTGACTACTTTGAATGTCTGAAAGTGTATCAGGTGTTTTCTTTAATGTCTATGCTCAGTACTGTTATATTGTTTGAGACAAAGCATTACGTTAAAAGTGACCCTTTATGTCATGGATATATATTAATTCAAAGAAAATCTGCTTTGAAACATTTTTTTCTTAAGTTTAAATAGTTCAAAAAGAAAACATAAAGTAAAAAAAAATTCTAGCCATATGAGACTATAAAGTACTGACCAGTAGTAAAGATGTGATGCCGAGTTTTGAAAATATATTTTAGGATCTAAAAAAAATCAGTTTTTATATATATATTAAGATAGATAAAATCTCTACCTTTTTGCAGTTATTTCTGTGCGTAAAGGTTTGTAGTTTTAAAGCAAGAATATTATATACATATATCAAATATTTATATATAGCAGTACTTTCGTACTTTTTACATATAAAACATATATATATATTTAAATATTTTTTATTAATTAATTATAGTTAAGTGTTTGAATCTTTTTTAACTAAAACTATATATAATCAAAGCTTAATATAATCATAATAGCGGGATATTCAAAATCATATAACTATTCATTTATTTTTTATTTATTTATGTAATCATTTTAATATAAAGGTTTCTGTAAAGCCATTTTGCTATACAAGAATACTCAGAAATTCAGCATAAAGTGATAGTTATATTGCACTAGAAAATTACAGATTTTAGCTGAGAAGCATATGTATTTCGATTTATGAAAGAAATAAGCTACTGGGAATAAATAAAGATAAAAATAAGAGTAGAATGATTCAATTAAACAACAAACAGAAAATATAGCTTCTTTTCAATATGTAATTAATGAATTGGGCAATATATACTTCTGTAGATATATAATTGTATATTACATACAAAAATAAGAATTTTACTTTGTTGTTGTTTCTTTGGGATGAAAGCTGAATAAGTGGTTTGTGTAAGTCTTGTACAATATACCAATATGGGTTGGGCTTATACAAACCTGACTATTGTGAGAGCTTGTAAAAAGGCTTAGGAAAACACATTTTCTATACCAAAAGCAAATAGCTTGAGCAATTATTCAGAAACAGTTATATTTCTCAGCCATATGTATTCACCAAGCCATTTCAAAAAAAGTATATATAATGTAAGAAAAAGATCCAAAATATCATTCAATTCATATTAATCAAAAACATCAATTCATTCTTAAACTTTACATCATGCGCTCTCCTATGGTTCAAATCTTCTCTACTCTATGTTTTCTTGGACTCTTGGTAAACTTGACACAGGCAGCTCCGTATGCCCCTGGTGATTGGCGTTTGAAGTTTCACATGTATCGTCCAGTAGAAAAACCAACCGCAAAATGCATGTGGTATACCGCTAAAAATTTGTGTGCCTAAGACCATCTTGCCTTGTTTTATATAAATTTACTCATTTTGAATAGTATATAAATATATATTAATCAGTGTAATATCGAAAATAAATAAAGTTAATACTTCTTTTTGTGACTTTGTAATATACATACTGAAACGTAGAACAGAATAGATTCTTTGAACTTTAATTAAAATAATAAGGATTTCTACTTTTTATATTTTATTCTCATACATGTATACAATATGAAATCTGTGTTGTATTTATTATAAGTGGTTTCATTGAGCTTAATATCTCTGTTTTGGCTACTAAAGACAAAATATAAAGGATTGAACTACCTCAATTCGTAGGCATGCCTATATAACTAACATTTTTTTTGTTAAACGTAAGACATATCGAATTTCTTTATAGGCTACAGAAGGTAGATATCTAAAAAATAGGGTTTAAGTTTTAATGCAGCAATACTTTACCCTATTCAAAGAATTAAAAGTAGTGTTTGATAAAATAATGCTAATTTTATATCTTATTCAATATATATATCCTTGGGAAATACTCGGTGAATTGGATGAATACAATCTCTATAATGCTTACATTAATAGGTATACAAATACTAGTCATATTTTTATTTTAAAGGGTTTATTATAGCATTATATAACAAATACAACAATTATAATAGGTAACGACAGTGAATTTTTTTTTTACCATTTTCTATTGATAATATTCTTTGGCTGATTTGCGAAGATTATCTTGTATGAGCGTAAAGCTTAGCACTTGAAAATTATTTTGAAAAGTAGTACTTACCAATAGACACTATATATCTTTAGCCATAAGTTTGCAGTTCTACTATATCATTCACATCTCATAGTATATGTTGAAGTAGATAACCAATTATTTCAGACAATTTAATTTTATTACTTTTATATAGACAAGCCTGATAAAGCTCAAAATAAATTATTATATGTAGAAATGGTTAATTTGATTGATACTTTCAATTTGAAAAAAAGAAAACGGCTTTAGATCAATGAGAGAATAGACATCTCTTATGTGTGTGCGTGTGTATTTAAAACAATATATGAATGCTGGTTATAAGTAAAGATCCAAGAAATTAGTTAAAATATAGCAAAGATGTATTTAATGAATACAGAGTACAAAATTAATTTCTATTATTATAAAATCAATATATAAAATACATTTTTATTGACATCAACTATGTAATTGAATTAGAAGTAAAGTAGTTTAGCTTGGATATCAAAGAACTTGATAATTTATTCACAAAAATACAATCAATAATTTGAAAATTTGATCTACTCTAAATATAAATATATTAGCTGGGATGGTCCAAATCCCAGTGTATGCTGTCGCAGGTCAGCACCATATTTTACTAGCTATTACATTTCTTCTTCGTGCCTTGTCCAGATCCAGAGGAGAGGGGGTCCAACGCCAGTCCATTCCATTGATTCTTTTTTGATTTTTGATTTTCTTGTTTTTTGATTTGATTTTTTAATTTTTTTTTTGATTTTTTTTTGATCTTTTTTTTGCTTTTTTTTATATTTTTTATGATTTGCTTTTCTTCATTTGATTTGATAAAATATTCTATTCTATTCTATTGTATAGTATAATCTGTTTTGATATTTTTTAATAGACATGATGTGTCTTGATATGTCTTGGTCTGACTTGACTAGACTTGATTTGATATGTCTTGTCTTCAATTGATTTGGGTTGATTTGTATTGACTTGATATGATTTGTATAATGTTCATGGTCATAGATACTGAGAGTGACTTTGTTAAAGGACGTCTTTAGATTTGATTTGAGAGAGAGTTTGAGAAAAGTAATCTTCAGATTTGGTGAAGAGAGACTTTGGAAAAAAACCACTTTCTGATATGAACCCAGAGAGGCTTTATTAGAAAACGCCTTGTTTTTTTAGCCGAGATGGATTTTGTAAAATGACATCTTCCGCTTTGATTAGAAAGATCTTGTAAAAGGACACCTGAAGATATGTGACAGGAGAGCCTTTGTAAAGAGTGCCATATAACTTGAGTGGAGAGTTACTTGGTAAAAGAACACCTTCCGATTTAAGCTGAGAAAGGTTTTGTGAAAGAGAACCTTCCGATTTGAGTTGAGAATTGGTAAAGACATCAACAGATTTGAGCCAAAAGAGACATTGCTAAAGGACACATTCACGTTTGAATGAAGAGAGAGAAAGGGACTTTGTGAAAGAGAACCTTCCGATTTGAGTTGAGAGAGAGAGTTTGTAAAAAAACGCCTTTAGATTTGAGCGGAGGGATGCTTGGTAAAGGGACACCTTCCGATTTGGATTGAGAGAATTTGTTAACGACCAACTTCTGATTTGAGCTAAGAGAGAGTTTGTGAACGGACACCTTCAGTCTTGAATGAAGAGAGACTTTGGAAAAAGCGCCTTCAGATTTTAGTAGAGAGAGTTTGTGAACAGACATCTTTAGTCTTAAGTTAAGAGAGACTTTGGAAAGAGCGCCTTTTGACTTGAGTGGAGAGATATTTTGGAAAGAACATATTCCGATTTAAGTCGAGAGAGACTTTTTAAAAGGACACCTTCAGTCTTGACCCAAGAGAAACTTTGTAAAGGACACATTGTGATTTGAGACAACAAAGATTTTGGAAAGCAGTACCCTCCAGTTTGAGTGGATACAGAGACGCTTCGTTAACGAATGCATTGTTTTTGTTTTTGTTTTTGACATTGTTTTTGCTTTGTGTTTTTGATATTATTATTTTTTCTTCTTTTTTCTTTTTTTTTTTTTTACAAAATATTGGAATGGATATTGGACTGGACAATGGACCCCCCCTTTCTGGACTTGAACAAGGCACTGGACCCTATACTATACAACTGCGAAATATATATATTATTAGTTCTAAGATATTTGATACTCTAATTAACAGCGTAATATTTTTGTGACGCCCAACTGAAATGGGTTCAGTTTTGCTTTGTGTTGTTTTTCAGAGAAAACACCAAGAGCAGGATTCCTTTGAATAGCTATATTGTTGCTATTGTGTTTCCGTAGTTCCTTCCGAAATATTTTCTTGCTTGCTGATGGAGGCCTGTAATAGATATACTGGTGCCACAGAATTGTCTGCAAAATCCATTCGGGGATCGCCAAAACCTTTTTTTTTATGTATGAAACTACGGCCTTTGACCAACGTATAAAATTCATATTTGAAGAAATTGTTGACCCAGTGGAGATGCTTGAAGTGCTTTTGGCCGACCCATGAAATGATAAGCTCCTGGGTTGTATAATTTGATGGTGCATTTTTGATAGCTTGATACAATTGACTTGATCACTTGAATACTTGAGGCGGGATATAGTGCTACACACAATATTCTCGCGGGAAAGATTTACTACTGGATTGAATTTCCATGATTTTTTATAGGAACGGGGGTATATAATTTTCTTAATGTGAGTCAGAGACCGGCCACCAAGTAGCTTGAACACCGTGCAAAATGCTTGATTTTCTTGGTTGCTTGTATTGGTGAGCATCAGTAGACTTTGCATATTTTTGTTACTGTCCTCTCATTCCACCTTTGATAATTTCTTTTTTTGTTCTTTTTTTTTTGTTCTTTTTTTTTTTTTGTTCTTTTTTTTTGTTCTTTTTTTTTGTTCTTTTTTTTTTCTAATTTTTTCCTTTACATATATATATATAAACATCCACTTTTTCTTTTTGCGTTTTAGAACCAGTCTGATATTGGCTTCCTGCTTGACTGATTCTGTCCTCATCAAACTTTGACTTGATAGTTTGCTAAAATTAGTCTCATGATATGACCTTTGATTGAATCTTGCTTTTCATTGGCAATCACTTGCGCACGTATTTGGACCCTATATGTGGGTTGTTTGTCCCTGCTATACAGACATTGCCGGTATTGCTTGCTTTAGCCTACTCTTCTTGACAGCTCTGAATACGACCCGGTTGACCCAATTAATCAAATCTTGGTTCTATATATCGGCCAAATTTGAGGACAACTCATGATAGACCGGCATGTAATCAAATAAAGGTTGTAGTTATTCACTCGAAGCTGTATATAAAACATTCGTATCTTATCGACTTGAATGTAGATAATTTACTTGCATTATATCTACTATATTTTTCAAGTATAATAGCTATTGCAAAAAACCCAAGCTTGCATTTCCTGACAAACAATTTGAGTAGAAGTCGTATAAAAAACGTGGTTTCTCAGGCTTGCCACTGGCATGTGTTGTACATTTGAGATAATTTTAGCATCAATAAACTTGACTTATTATTCGTTTTTATTATCAGTAATCTTCCTCAAAGTTCCACGAAAGATCTCATAAACCGACTATGGATGCATATTTAGAAGCTGCTTATTGTTGGATGTTGAATCCATTTAGAAAAAATTCAATTCTTACTAGATTTACGCCAAGATATGTATCAGCTATGCAAAGTCCATTAGACTGAAGCAAGGTCTCAAAATTTGAGACCAATATTCCAAACGACACTAAAGCCAATAGAAATCAACTTAAAAAGTTAATGGCTAACAAAAATAACACTCATGTTCAATAGTTTAACATTTTAGCATGTATTACCATGAATCTAACCGTGACTCAGACAAGACCAAAACAAAGAAAACCCAAAATCCATGATTACGGATATTAAAGAAATTCCAGAAGCAGCCGAATATCAACAGAAAAAGAAAGGCACGCATCGATATTAAAAAACACATATTCAACGATATACAAGTAGACAGCAGAAAGATAAGTAAAAACTTCAAGGTATTCGAAAATGGAAGGCTTAACAGCGACTGCCTCGCGACAAAAAACCAAATACGGATGCAAGAGAGAAAACAATAAAAAGCCAACAACAAGATACAAAGACAGGAAAAAGAAGGCTTCCAAGAATAAACACAATAGTGTACAACAACCAGACAGACAGATTGGATAGACGCATTTCATAGAGAATAATTGCATCTGTGCACAACAACCAGACACACAGATTGGAAAGACGGATTTCATAGACAATAAATGCATCTGTGCACAACAACCAGACACACAGATTGGAAAGACGGATTTCATAGAGAATAAATGCATCTGTGCACAACAACCAGACACACAGATTGGAAAGACGGATTTCATAGAGAATAAATGCATCTGTGCACAACAACCAGACACACAGATTGGATAGACGGATTTCATAGACAATAAATGCATCTGTGAACAACAACCAGACACACAGATTGGATAGACGGATTTCAAGAGAATAAATGCATCTGTGCACAACAACCAGACACACAGATTGGATAGACGGATTTCATAGAGATTAAATGCATCTGTGCACAACAGCCAGACACACAGATTGGATAGACGGATTTCATAGAGAATAAATGCATCTGTGAACAACAACCAGACACACAGATTGGATAGACGGATTTCATAGAGAATAAATGCATCTGTGAACAACAACCAGACACACAGATTGGATAGACGGATTTCATAGAGAATAAATGCATCTGTGAACAACAACCAGACACACAGATTGGATAGACGGATTTCATAGAGATTAAATGCATCTGTGCACAACAGCCAGACACACAGATTGGAAAGACGGATTTCAAGAGAATAATTGCATCTGTGCACAACAACCAGACACACAGATTGGATAGACGGATTTCAAGAGAATAATTGCATCTGTGCACAACAACCAGACACACAGATTGGATAGACGGATTTCATAGACAATAAATGCATCTGTGCACAACAACCAGACACACAGATTGGAAAGACGGATTTCATAGAGAATAATTGCATCTGTGCACAACAACCAGACACACAGATTGGATAGACGGATTTCATAGAGATTAAATGCATCTGTGAACAACAACCAGACACACAGATTGGATAGACGGATTTCATAGAGAATAAATGCATCTGTGCACAACAACCAGACACACAGATTGGATAGACGGATTTCAAGAGAATAAATGCATCTGTGCACAACAACCAGACACACAGATTGGAAAGACGGATTTCATAGAGAATAAATGCATCTGTGAACAACAACCAGACACACAGATTGGATAGACGGATTTCAAGAGAATAATTGCATCTGTGCACAACAACCAGACACACAGATTGGAAAGACGGATTTCATAGAGAATAAATGCATCTGTGCACAACAACCAGACACACAGATTGGATAGACGGATTTCATAGAGATTAATTGCATCTGTGCACAACAGCCAGACACACAGATTGGATAGACGGATTTCATAGAGATTAAATGCATCTGTGCACAACAACCAGACACACAGATTGGATAGACGGATTTCATAGAGAATAAATGCATCTGTGCACAACAACCAGACACACAGATTGGATAGACGGATTTCATAGAGAATAAATGCATCTGTGCACAACAACCAGACACACAGATTGGAAAGACGCATTTCATAGAGAATAAATGCATCTGTGCACAACAACCAGACACACAGATTGGAAAGACGCATTTCATAGAGAATAAATGCATCTGTGAACAACAACCAGACACACAGATTGGAAAGACGGATTTCAAGAGAATAATTGCATCTGTGCACAACAACCAGACACACAGATTGGATAGACGGATTTCAAGAGAATAAATGCATCTGTGAACAACAACCAGACACACAGATTGGATAGACGGATTTCATAGAGAATAAATGCATCTGTGCACAACAACCAGACACACAGATTGGAAAGACGGATTTCATAGAGAATAAATGCATCTGTGAACAACAACCAGACACACAGATTGGATAGACGGATTTCATAGACAATAAATGCATCTGTGAACAACAACCAGACACACAGATTGGATAGACGGATTTCATAGAGAATAAATGCATCTGTGCACAACAACCAGACACACAGATTGGAAAGACGGATTTCATAGAGAATAAATGCATCTGTGCACAACAACCAGACACACAGATTGGATAGACGGATTTCATAGAGAATAAATGCATCTGTGCACAACAACCAGACACACAGATTGGAAAGACGGATTTCATAGAGAATAAATGCATCTGTGAACAACAACCAGACACACAGATTGGATAGACGGATTTCATAGAGAATAAATGCATCTGTGAACA